>NC_090371.1:127538537-127821037 GCF_036365525.1 Heterodontus francisci | reverse complement strand
TTGTTCTCCTTAGAGCAAAGGAGATTGAGGGGAGATTTAACAGAAGTGTACAAGATTATTGAAAGCTCAGATAAGTTAGACAAGGAAAAACTGTTCCCATTAACAAATGGTACAAGGACTAGAGGACACAGATTGAAAGTTTTGGGCTAAAGATGCAGGGGGAGTGTGAGGAAGCTTTTTTTTTTTTATAAACACAGCAGGTGGTAATGACCTGGAACTCGCTGCCCACAAGAGCGGTGGAAGCGAAGATGATCGCTGACTTCAAGAGGAAGTTAGATGGCTCCCCGGGAGAAATAGATTGCAGGGCTATGGGGTTCGGGACTGACTGCATAGCTCCATGAAGAGCTAGCATGGACTCAATGGACCAAATGGCCTCCTTCTGTGCCATAAATGATTCTATGACTCTACCTTGTAAACTAGATTTAGTTACACATAAAAGAAATGCATTCCCATCTCAGTTTGCATGGGAGAAAAATTAAAACAGACATAATTTGTCTTGCTGCATTTAAATCACACTTCTGAATAATCAAAATGCGCCAACAGTTTATACATAAACCCCAATTGGATTAGACATAGCAGAGAATTGATTGGAAATCAACAGCACAATCTTTCCCTGCTAAATAGTATGTTCCTTATAGTTAAAATTAAAATAGATTTATTCCCAGATGCAAGGACAATGCTTTACTTGTACCATGACTATACAATCCTTCATGCTGTATCTTGATTCACTTTCATAAATCTTTACATATTAACTAACCTCCTGCGTATATTTACCAACCTGCATGGCATGGATTTTCACAGTTATGCTGCCCACAAGTTAACAGTCGGCTACACAGCTGCTGACAGGACCACCCCTTAGCACTGCATCGTCGGGATATTGTTTTAGCCTTTTTACAATAACATGTTATGGAGACCATCTTTGGACAAGGTGGGCAAGGACCTAAATCAGAAACACAAATGCTTTTAGACTTATAGCCAAGTTTATTGAAGTTTTGTAAAACAGTCAGTCAATTCTAAATCACTTTACCGGGATGGCATAAAAGAAGACACTTGTGTCCACATAAAGGCTTGAATTCTTTGTCACAAACTTGTCCACAGGAATGAGGTACAAGCCATGGGTCTGGTGGGGGATCTTCAACCTTTCCACAATAACAGTAGTACCTTGTTGGAGTGAGAGACTGTTCATACTGATGCCTACATTTAGGACTAAACAGGAACAACAAAATAATTATTTTTCCAAGTACAAGCATACATAAAACATACTGAGAACCATTCAAATGTTATGTATTTCTTCTGGCACTGTATGCTTTTAAAATAAACTATTACCAGCATATTTTTGGAATAAAAATAGTTTTGCATTGCAGCACTCAATAATAATGGATACCACTGCAAGATTATTAGGAAAACAAGGTTATTCAGTTTTAAATATGCTAAAATTTTTTGCAAAGCACAAAAAAAACTGCTCGAGTACGAATTTAGACATTTCATAAGATTGTGGAAAAATATCTAATCAAGTGTTACCTACACAAATGAAAGCTAAAACAAAGGCCATTTCTCATCAAACAGATACGATCAGGTGAGGAGGGGTCACAAGGCTCCCCTCTTATAAATCAAAAGGGGTGTCTCAGTTTATTTGAACAAATGAGAAAACTAATTTCTTGTTTTTATTTCAGATTTCCAGCATCTGCAGTATTTTACTTTTATTAAATATACTGGTTTGCTGACATATACAGAAAAGATACCACAAAAACGCTCAAATTTTAAGCAAATTGCTGGATTTATTGTTCTGAAGTGTTTTCAGTCAACATTTTATTTCTGACCCAGCTGATTATACCTAAGCATAGATTAAAATTGAGTATCACATGTATAACCAGTGAATTTTTACATCATGGAGAACTAAAGAGGAAGATTTCAAAGCAGTTGAGAGAATGGGTTCGAAGAGATTTTTACATCGTTCAAGACATCCTTTTGCCATAATCAGTAATTATTAAGTGAATTAGATTTTAAGGGTGATGATGGGTCCATGTTATGGAAGAAACAGTGAAGACAAAGTGAAAAATACAGCTAGGTCTCACAGAATATCAAATTATTTCAGGTTATTTAGATTGGTTAACTACTTGACTGAGTTAGCCACCAATTCAAAAGATAAATTCTGATAAAATGAAATGAACATACAATATTAAAATAAAAGTCTTTCATTTGTGAGCAAAGATCTGTTGCTTACCACGGCCAGGGATGATCTTTTTTCCCAAAATCATCATCCAACACTGAGGATACAAGAAAAATGCTATCTTTTGCCCATTTTTGGATACATGGCATGTGAAAGATACAGTAACAACGGAAGCAACTCCAAATCTAAAGAGGAAAAAAAAATCTTAGGTGTATCATCATCATCTTGAAAAAGCCTGTATTTTTTCTTAAATTTCAGGTAACTGTGCTAAGTTAGTGTCCAATATATAGTTGTCATATTCTTTCAGCCAATGACCCAAAAATTCGAACTCCTTTATGATACTATTCTAAGATTTGCCCCGATTACCCTTTTTCCTGAGGAACTGTTCAGTTCAGTGAATGAGGTCATAAAAGCTAATACAATAGTTAATTCACAAAACCTGTGAGCCAAGTTGGTGATAAAGGGGGGGGGGGAAATAAAACAGAATATATAATTCTAGAAGATTTTTTTTTTTAATTCCACATCATTGCTCCCTTCTAGAATTTTAAGCAACCTACAATATTTCTAAATAAAACAGTACATACATGGCCTATTCCAATGCCTTTTTAATGTCAGTTGCGAGTTGGCCGCTAGGATGTGCACAAAGATTGGAGGAAACATCTAACCAGCATCCAACGCCTCTCCCAATATATAATTTAGATCAATAATTTGGCATGTGGGTAAATTCACAAGCATTAGCCTGAATCAATTCACTACATGGCATTCTGCATTCGAAAAGCAACACAAATTGAAAAGCAAGCTATTAACTATCATAATTTAAACGCATTAGGGAATTTTCATTTTTTTTTCTGTATTAAGCTCAAACTTGTATTTAAAATAGTGCATGTCTTACAATATATATTTAATTGTGAACATGAACTTGTGGTATAATATTTATTAGAACTTAAAAGATTATATATTGTTATGACCAAGGCGGGAGGAGTGCACTGTCTTTTCTAGTTCCACTTCTCCACAGGTCACAACATATATTTTCATGTTTACCCGGTTACCAGTACAGCCAATCATACACTTTTTTGTAATCCCAGAATAAAATACACCAACCAGGTTTCTTTAATAAACAAAATTATCAGTTTATTATAAAACAAGATTTAACCAATAACAAAACATTCACACAGATTGAAATATGAGCTTTCCCTTTTTAAATTGCCCAATTACACTCACTGAAAAAAAATACAGAAATTCTGTCCACATAGGTCTGTTACAGAAAAGACAAAAAAAGACTACTTTAGCCAGATACTTGTTAATTCTTGATGAAAAAAAGCCTGGTGTCCAGGTATACTGAGACAGGTCACTGGGATCGTTTCAGAAGCAGTTCGTTCTGGAGATGTTGAAAATTATTCTGGTAGGCTTTCCAGGAGCAATGTGGCAAGTGTTTTTCCGCCAGCACACACTTGAATTGCACAATTTTTCTCAGCTTCTTCAGAGCTATGCAGCACCAGGGAGTTTTGCTCTTCCACACTGGATTTTTGCAGGATTTCTTCAAAGAGGTAGTGAAGGTGGTGAGCTGGGCAGTTTCTTTATCTTTGGCAGGAAAACACCAACTGTCTTCAAACAGTTCACACCCCAACTAAACTGAAAACAATGTCCAAACCCCAAAAAGAGAGTTAACCTCCAGACCTCCATAAACCTTGACAGGTGGCTTCTCTGTAACCATTTTTCCACAAGTCACCAAGGTATCTGTTGTTTACTGGGCGCCAATCACAGGTGGTTTCCAAACATCTCAAGTGTCCTTTCAGTGAACTTGGTAAAAAAAAACACATTCATGGAATATTTTCAGTTTTAACACAAGTCCTCAATAAAAATATTTAAAAATGGATGCACTTTCGCAACAATAAACACCACAACTGTTAAATGTCTTTATAATTTGGCATTTTGTACAATGCTTGATCAGGTTATTAAATGGAAAACGCAAATTTCACAACAGACCCGAGCTAATACTCTATTAGATTCAACCTGAGGCAAATACACTTACTCTAAGATTTTTCACAAAACTTCAATACTCACAGCCTGATTCCTCTTCACAGAGGCAATGCAGATGAGGCACGTTTGAGCTCCTGACTGAAATGCTTCATTCAGATATTGCTTGGTACGTTCCAGTTCTCTGGAAGAATCTTTACCTATACAAAAACGATTAATCCATCGCATAAATATTTTTAGATTTTGCAATTGCAAGTCCAGTTGCTATAATGTTCCACTAAACTTCATATGGTAAATGCAAACTTTCCTCCAACTTAGTTAAATTCTCATTTTTAAATTCTTGAAAGATGCATGCACACTACAACTAGAATGTTCGCATAGAATAATTATGTTGCACATGAACATCAGCAGTTATAATGTAAATGCAGCCCGAATCCAACCAGGGACAAACCTGACACTGGAGCGAAGTGCAGCAACACTCTCTAGTGGAGAATGGACCTGACCTCTACTATGGAGTCAATTTGGGCATTAATTTTACACGACTCAAGTTTAAAGCCAGTGCAAAGTCAAAACCCACTTTGGACTGATGCTAAACTTTTTGCAAATGCACATATGTAATATTCCACTGGTGTAGATATCATAAATTTAGACTATTTTTCAGCTTAACTGCACAATTTTCCATCCACACCAATATATAGCTCTCTAATAGATAGGAGATAGGAAAGGGGCCTGATAAGGCACCGCTATGCTGAAACAGGCATGAAACAGGGCACCTACACTGTTTGGGATCTTTTTCTCACTGCTGCTCTCACATGCGTTCAAGTCTTCAGAAGAAGGAATCTTCCTCCACACAAGATTAGATGGCAGGTTGTTCAACCTTGCCCGTCTTAGAGCGAAGACCGAAGTACGGAAAGTCCTCATCAGGGAACTCCTCTTTGCTGACGATGCTACATTAACATCCCACACAGAAGAGTGTCTGCAGAGACTCATCGACAGGATTGCGGCTGCCTGCAACGAATTTGGCCTATCCACCAGCCTCAAGAAAACAAACATCATGGGACAGGACGTCAGAAATGTTCCATCAATATCGGCCACCACGCTCTGGAAGTGGTTCAAGAGTTCACCTACCTAGGTTCAACTATCACCAGTAACCTGTCTCTCGATGCAGAAATCAACAAGCGCATGGGAAAGGCGTCAGCTGCTATGTCTAGACTGGCCAAGAGGGTGTGGGAAAATGGCGCACTGACACGGAACACAAAAGTCCAAGTGCTTCAAAAGCCTGTGCCCTCAGTACCTTGCTCTACGGCAGTAAGGCCTGGACAACATATGTCAGCCAAGAGCGATGTCTCAACTCATTCCATCTTCACTGCCTCCGAAGAATCCTTGAAATCAGGTGGCAGGACCGTATCTCCAACGCAGAAGTCCTCGAGGTGGCCAACATCCCCAGCATATACACACTACTGAGTCAGCGGCACTTGAGATCGCTTGGCCATGTGAGCCGCATGGAAGATGGCAGGATCCCCAAGGACGCATTGTACAGCGAGCTCATCACTGGTATCAGATCCACTGGCCATCCATGTCTCCGCTTTAACGACGTTTGCAAACGCAACATGAAGTCCTGTGACATTGACCATGAGTTGTGGGAGTCAGTTGCCAGTGATCGCCGAGCTGGCGTTCAGCCATAAAGGCAGGGCTAAAGAGTGGCGAGTCGAAGAGACTTGGCAGTTGGCAGGAAATAAAACAGAAGTGTAAGGAGAGAGCCAACTGTGTAACAGTCCCAACAACCAATTTTATCTGCACGCCTGTGGAAGAGTCTGTCACTCTAGAATTGGCCTTTATAGCCACTCCAGGCGCTGCTCCACAAACCACTGACAACCTCTAGGAGCTTACCCATTGTCTTTCGAGACAAGGAGGCCCAAGAAGAGGAAAGATAGATAGGGGAGGTAGTTTGGCCCACCAGCTCAACCTACCGTACAACATCTCACCACTATGTGAATGACTCCAGAATTTGTGCATCTTCTACTTCATCCATATTATCATTCCAGATAATCAGTCTTGGCATGAAAAAATGCTTTGTGACATCAGCCCTGAACTTGCATTTTTCCCAGTGGGTACCTGAGCACTGTTATCGTTACTGTGTGATTTACTTGAAATAGGGTTCAGATTAATCTTTCTACTCCAGTTGGTATTTTATATATACCTCTACAATGTCTCCTTTCATTTGTCCTATTTCAAGGCTGTTTTTCTAAGCTGTACCAACAAGTCAGTCCACTGACACGAGGAATCACATAAATGAATGTAAGGAATCAGTCTTGTGGCCTTTCTCCATGCTCCTTCCAAAGTTTGGGTACTTTTGGTGACGAGAATGTAAAGCAATGTTCAAGGTGCAGCCTAACCAGAATATTAATACAACTTCAATATGACAATATCTGACTTGGGTTCTACAAATTTGGCAATATAGATCAACATTCTGTTTGCTTCGTTGACTGCTGTTCTGTAATGATTGGACACCAAAGTTGAGGCTACTATTATGTCAGAATTCTTTCAGCCTCTCCTCTGGCTAGTTTGACACATTCAATATGGCTTGTATTTTTCGCCAATGTGCAAGACCACGCATTCATCTACAGCCATTAATTTGCAAATATTATGTAGGTCATTCTGCTACTCCTTTAGCTGCTTCATCACTCTACTGCATCCTAATAATTTGCTATCTCATATAAATACATTGCAGGTCATCTACCTGATTAAGTATCACATTCCGTAGGTTAAAATGCATGACTAAATATGTTTCCAAATCTGAGATTTAGAAATTTAGTTAAGGTGCACTTGGTCCATTTGTTTCAAAATACCATTAGCAAAAATCGCACTCACAAAGTACATGAATTAAATTTTTAGGATGCATAATATTTCCAGCTAACATTAAGCAGCTTCACAACTGCTGTTTTGTATTTAGGTGTATTACACTTGCAACAAATTTACTTAAATTACAATGGATAATATTACCTATGTGACTAGAATATGTTGTAAATGTTGAGGCAACAATTTTCCCTTGCTGGCCCTCAAAATCCTCTTCATCTGAGGAAGAGTCCTCATCAGCAAACCTTTGGGCTACAGCCTGATTGGCCTTACAAATTTCTTCAAATTTTTTCAGTGATGACAGCTCTGTTAAAAACAGTTACATAAATATTACAATCAAATAAAATCAAAGCAACTGTATCAATCATATTAACTGTAAAATTTCTCAACATCTAATAATGCACTAAATGCAAGATAGACAACAGGCGATTTCTCAAACACATGCACAGTTTTTATAGCTACAGAAAAAGCAGAGACAGAGAGTAGAATTATGAAAAACATTATAACCTGAAGTAGAAAAACATATTCTGATGATGGGTCATCGAGCTGAAATGTTAACTATCTCTCTTCACAGATGCGGAGTAGTTCTAGCATTTTCTGTTTTCATTTTAGAAATACAGGCAACTGGAAAAGGCCACTTGACTCAAAGGTCCTGTCCTTTTTTAAATGGATCACAACCTTTGGGTCAGAACTACCCTACTTATTATGTGTAGCGGCATTAAATACACAATCCTTTTGAATGCATTTACAAGGTTGTTACACACTGAGCCTATTTTTTTCCTCTGTACTGCCACCCCCCCACCCATTTAAAAATCATACAGAAACAGAATCTTTGTAAGATTAATTTTAAAAAGTGTGCAATGAAGTAGCCACTATCAATACAATCTTCTCAGCTATAAACTATCAAATTTATACTTAAATGAAGGTACAGTCTCTCAAAACGATTCGTATTCTTGACTTCCGAGACTTTTGCACTTAATGCCATGACTGGTTTCCCTCAAGACATTTCCAACAAGAACACGTTGCAATATTTGGACCATTGCAACTGAGAGTTCCCCATCATTATCCTGTGAAACAGACACAACATCTGGCATCCGCACATACAGTTAAACATGGAAATCAGAAGTTGCTGTCAGTGATTCCCCGCTCCTCTACAGGGTGTGTCATTGAAGTCCCTGCAGACAGCAGTCTTTAGAAATCACTGGACTGATGAGAACTTCCACTTTTGCTCTCCAACATCTCTGTTAAAAAGCCTGTGCCCTGTACACCCAAATCTAAGTAATTTAATTATATCAAAAAATGCAGTGGTCTTAATACCAACCCCTGGGAAAACCCACTGCATACTTTCCTCCAGTCCAAAATACAACCAACCATTCACCACTACTCTGTTTCCTGTCAGGCAGCCAGCTTCATATCCATGCTGCCACAGTGCCTTTTATCTGTCATTTATTAGGCAGTTTTCCGGCAATTCCTACAGCACAGCTGGTACCAGACAGTATTTTTTTCCCCCTTTCCCTTGGACAATACTAGCAATGCTGAAAGAAGGGTCCTAAATTCTTGGGCAACTCGGGGTCTCCATACTATTTGTCTAGGCCTGCGTCCTGGACGGGACACTCCAGCTTCGTGGTTTACACTAGCACAACACAGGAAGTAACAGTTACAGTTTATAAGCTCTTGTTCAATTGAGGTAGACCATGAGCACCAGGGGTCAGTTCAGACAGTGAGAGATATCATCGCATTTGTTTGCATAACTACAGCTTGCCCTGAGCTGGGCAGTCCCCAGTCAGTTAGGTGCTGTCCCGCCATGGCCCGCTTACCTCAAATGAGTGCTTGGAGTGTCATCTCGACAGGGAGGTTGATAATTTATGCACCAGGAAAGACAAACTCAAAGACGATACCAGTCTTTCACATCGCAAGCTGGAACATAAGGACCATGCGTCCTGGCCTTACCGACAACCTTCTGCAGGTCAACGACGCAAGCAAGACAGCTGCAATCGACAAAGAACTTACAAGGCTCAATGTGGACATTTCTGTGCTGCAAGAAATTAGATTTGCTCACAGTGAATCCCCTTAAAGAGAAGCACTACACTTTCTTCTGGCAGGAGGAAGCCTAAGAGGCAACTGTGAGAATTCAGTGGGTTTTGCAGTAAAAACACTACTAGGATTGATTGAACCCCTCTCCCCAACAGAAGGCTCAAAGAGACTTCTTAATCTTCACTTGTCAACAAGCGTGGGCCCAGTTAACCTCACGTGCATCTATGCCCCAACACTCACCTCCAGCCTAGATGTCAAGGATTAGTTCTGAGAGACACTTGACATTCCCATCAGCAGAATGCCCAGCACCGAGGGACTGTACCTTCTAACGGACTTCAATGCAAGGCTGGGTAATGACCACACAGTTTGGCCAACAGGAATCGGCAAAATGAATGAAAATGGACAGAGGCTGCTGTAGCTATGCTGTTACCATGGACTCTGTGACAAACAGCTACTTCCAAACCAAGCCGTACCACAAGGTGCTCTGCAGACATCAGAGGTCACGCCCTGGCACCAGCTCATCACCAGACGTACCATCCTCAAGTGTCCTCATCACTTGTAGCTATCACAGCGCTGACTGTGACACTGACCACTCCCTGACATGTAGCAAGGTCAGACTACAGCCAAGGAAGTTACACTACTCCAAGAAGAAAGAGTCAACACTTGTCTTACCACTGACCCAGAAAAGACCCAAGAGTTTCTCAACATCCTCGATCGGGATCTTTCGGACAACGATGTCCGAAGCCAGAGCGCAGTGTCAAAATGGGATCATCAGCGTGCCATCTATAACTCTGCACTCACTGCATATGGGAAAAAAGATCGGAGGAATGGCGACTGGTTTGAGGCTTACTGGACCAAAATGGAGTCAGTTACTACAACAAAGAGGAAAGCCCTCATGAACTATAAGTAAGTCCCCAGCAAGCAAAACCAAGATGCTCTCAGAGCTGCCAGAATCAAATCTCAGCTGACTGCTCAGCATTGCACCAAACACTGGCTGAAACTTTGCAACAGCATACAATCTGCTGCAGTATCCGGGGATGCTAGAGGAACATATGAAGGAATTAAGAAAGCAATGGGCCCAGCAGCAACCAAATCAGCTCCCTTGAAGACAAGGGCAGGGGTAATCTTCACTGAACCTAGCAAGCAGATGTAAAGGTGGGTGCAGCATTACCTTAAACTCTATGCAACAGAGAACGTTGTCACTGAAGAAACCCTCAACGCCATTCCAGACTTTCCTGTCATGGAAGAGCTGGATAGCGAGCCTACCGCAGTAGAGCTCAACAAGACCACTGACCATCTCACCAGTGGTAAAGTTCCGTGAAATGATGGCATCCCACCTAAAATAATCACAATTGGAAAACCGGCACTGCTGCAGTATCTCCACGATCTCATGTCTCTCTGTTGGAAGGAAAGATCTGTGTCTCAAGACATGCTTGATACAGAGTCATCTTATACAGAAAAGGGGGGAAAATCACAGTGACTGCAACAATTACCAAGGCATCTCCTTGCTAAGTATTGTGAGGAAGGTCTTCGCTCGTGTTTCTCTGACCAGATTGCAGACCCTAGCATCCTGCATCAATCCCGAGTCTCAGTGCAGCTTCACAGCTGCCAGATCAACAGTTAATTTTCTCACTTTGGCAGTTACAGGAGAAGTGCAGCAAACAGTGCAGACCACTCTACATTGCCTTCACAGACCTCACCAAGGCCTTCGGTCTCATCAGCATGCTGCTGAAAACAGACTGCCCTCCTGGACATCATTTCTTCTTTCCACAAGAACATGCACAGTTCCGTCAGATACAATGGAGCAACATCAGATGCTTTCAAGATCAGCAGTGGGGTAAACAGCACTGCATCCTGGCCCCAACACCTGGCATATTTTTCTCCATGCTGCTTTCAGCGACTCAAATGAGGGTGTCTATCTGCATGCCGGAGCTGATGGCAAGCTACTCAACTTGGCAAGACCAAAGTACAGAAAGTCCGAGCCCGTGAGTTGCTGTTTGCTGATGGCTGCGCAGGCCTCCCATGCTGAAGCTCACTTGAAACAGCTTGTAAATAGGTTCTCCTCGGCCCGCTAGGTTCTCCTAGAGCTTGGACTGGCGATCAGCAACAGGAAGACCAAAATTATGTGCCAGGACGTACAGACTCCACCTTCCATCAACATTCTCACTTTGGAGGTTGTCAACAGCTTCACATACCTTGGATCAATCACCAGCAACCTGTCCCTTGATGCCAGAATCAGCACCTGTATTGCCAAGGTTGTATCTGTCATGTCAAAGTTGAGAATGCAAGTGTGGACTAACAGCAAACTAACTGAAAATACAAAGCTCCGCATATACCAGGCGTGTGTTCTCGGCATCCTCCTTTACAGTAGCGAAGCATGGACAACTTATGCAAGCCAAGAAATGCGTCTAAACAGCTTCCACCTCCGCTGCCTCAGACGAATATTGGGCATCTCCTGGCAGGACAGTACTGAATATGGAAATACACCAGCATGCAGGGATCCCCAGCAAGTTTGCCCTTGAATCAGCAGCAAGTCCATTGGTTCGTTCATGTCAGCCAAATGGATAACGGCCGCATTCCCAAAGATATGCTCTAGAGCAAGCTTGCTATCGGCACGAGACCAACAGGTCGCCCACATTTGCGATATAAGGATGTCTGCAAGCGAGGCCTCAAATTGAGTGGAATCAGAGTCAATGCATGGGAAATCCTTGCTGCTGACCGGAGGGCCTGGAGACAAGCAGTCAGGAAGGGCGTAGAAAAAGCAGAAGACAAAGGACACAGATAGCAGAAAAGAGAGCCAAGAAGAAACATCAGTCGACCAGGCCAACGTTATTCATCAGTGCCAGCTGCAGAAGGGACTGCCACTCACGAGTCAGCCACAACAGACGATGTTCAATTCAGAAGTGATGCACACCACGGGCGCAGTCCATCATCGCCCAAGACTGACGGATGCCATTCAGTCACTGCCCCTTTTATTCCATGGGCTTCAAATTTGCTGGCAAAGTTCATCAAACACCTTTTGGAAGTCCACAGAATAATTACAGTGCAGGAGGAGGCCATTCGGACCATTGTGTCTGCATTGGCTCTCTGAACGAGCAATTCCCTCAGTTTCATTCCCCTGCCTTCTTCCCACAACCCTGCACATTCTTCCCTTACATATAACTATCTAATTCCCTTTTGAATGCTTCAATTGAACCTGCCTCCACCACACTCCCAGGCAACGTATTCCAGACCTTAAGCACATGCTGTGTGAAAAAGTTTTTCCTCATGTCACTTTTGCTTCTTTTAGCAAATACTTGATATCTGTCCCCTCTTGCTCTCGATCCTATCATGAGTGAGAACAGTTTCTCTCCATCTACTCTGTCCAGACCCCTCATGATTTTGAATACTTCCATCAAATCACCTCTCAGCCTTCTCATCTCCAAGGAAAACAGTCCTAACTTCTCCAATCTAACTTCATAACTGAATTCCTCTTCCCTGGAACCATTCTCGTCAATCTTTTCCATACTCTCTCCAATGCCCTCACATCTTTACTCAAGTGCGGCCCAGAACTGGATGCAATACTCCAGCTGAGGCTGAACTAGTGTCTTATACAAGTTCAAAATAACTTCCTTGCTCTTGTACTCTATGCCCCCATTAATAAAGCCCAGAACACTGTATACTTTATTGACCGCTCTCTCAACCTGTCCTGCCACCTTCAATGACTTATGCACATATATACCCAGGTCCCTCTGCTCCTGCACCCCCTTTATTTTATATTGTCTCGCCATGTTCTCCCTACCAAAATGAATCACTTCACATTTCTCTACATTGAACTTCATCTGCCACCTGTCTGTCCATTCCACCAACTTGTCTATGTCCTTTGAAGTTCTACAATATCCTCCTCACAGTTCACAGTGCTTCCAAGTTTTGTATCATCTGCAAACTTTGAAATTGTGCCCTGTACACCAATGTCTAGGTCATTAATATATAAGGAAAAGCAATGGTCCCAACACTGATCCCTGGAGAACTCCCTACAAACCTTCCTCCAGCCCAAAAAACATCCATTAACTACTACTCTTTGTTTCCTGTCACTCAGCCAATGTTGTAACCATGTTGCTACTGTCCCTTTTATTCCATAAACTACAAGTTTGCTCACAAGTCTGTTGTGTAGCACTGTATCAAATGCTTTTTGAAAGTCCATGTACACCACATCAACAGCATTGCCCTCATCAACCCTCTGTTATCTCCTCAAAAAACTCCAGCAATTTAGTTAAACGTGATTTTCCCTGAAGAAATCCATACTGGCTTTCCTTAATTAACTCGCATTTGTCCACGTGACTACTGATTTTGTCTCGAGTTATTTTTTTTATTTTTTTTTTTAAGAAGTTTTCCCACCGCCAAAGTTAAACTGACTGGCCTGTAGTTTCTGGGCTTATCTTCACACCCTTTTTTGAACAACGGTGTAACGCTTGCAATTCTCCAGTCCTCTGGGCACCACCCAGAGTCTAAGGAAGACTGAAATATTATGGCCAGTGCCTCCACGATTTCCACCCTCACTTCTCTCAGTATCCTTGGATGCATCTCATCTGGCCCTGGTTCTTTATCCCCTTTAAGAAAGACAGCCTATCTAATACTTCGTCTTTATCAATTTTAAACCCCTCTAGTGTCTGACTTACCTCCTCTTTCAACGTTGCCAGAGCTGTATCTTCTTGCTTGGTAAAGATAGATGCAGAGTATTCATTTAATACCTCAGCTATGCCCTCCATGCGTAAATTGACTTTCTTGTCCATAATTGGCCCCACTCCTTCTTTTACCACCCTTCTACAATTTATATGCAGATAGAAAACTTTCGTATTCCTTTAACGCTAGCTGCCAGTCTCTTTTCATGCTGTCCTTTGCTTTTTCACTTCCCCTCTGGAACTTCTATATTCAACCATTCTCAATAGTATTTTCTACCTAGCATCTGTCATAAGCACACTTTTTCTTCTTTATCTAAATCTCTACCTCTTTTGCCATCCAGGGAGCTCTGGATTTGTTTCTCCTAATTTTCCCCTTCGAGGAAACATACCTCAAATGTACCCGAACTATCTCTTCTTTGAAGGTCGCCCATTATTCATCGACCAGTTCTCCTGCCAGCTTTTCACTCCAATTTATTCACTCCCCAGCTCCATTCTTACCCCGCTGAAGTTGGCCTTCCCCCAATTAATTATTCTTACCGTGGATTGCTCTTTATCCTTTGCCACAGTCAGCCTAAACCTTATGACACAATCATCACTATTGCCTCAATGCTCTCCTACTGATACTTGATCCACTTGGCCCACCTCATTCCCAAGAACCAGGTCTAGCAGTGCCTCCTTTCTCATTGGACTATCAGCACACTGTTCTAGAAAATTTTCCTGAACACATTCTAGAAACTTTTGCCCCTCACTGCCCTTTACACTACTATTATCCCAGTCTATGTTTGGATAATTAAAGTCCCCCATTATAACTACCCTATAATTTTTGCACCTCTCTAATTTCCTTGCAAATTTGTTCCTCCACACCCTTCCCACTAGCTGGTGGCCTATAGACAACACAGAGCAATGTAACTGCACCTTTTTTGCTCCTCAGCTCTCGCCAAATTGATTCTGTCCTCGACCCATCTAGGACATCCTTTTTCTCCAGCATTGCAATGCTCTCCTTAATCAATATGCCACCCTTCCCTGAACATCTTGTATTCAGGAATATTTAACACCCCGTCCTGCCCTTTATGAGCCAGGTCTCTGTTATAGCCACAACATCATATTGCTACATGGCAATCTGTGCCTGTACCTCACTAGTCTTACTAAATACTCTCCCTGCATTCACATACATGCACATTAACCCTGATTCAGACTTTATTACTTTCTCCCTTACTCCGATCCCACCTAATAACGTGCTATTCCCTACTCATGTTATCTATCCCCCCCCCAACATTCTGTACACCTTGGTATTCCTCTGACACTTGCTCCTGGTTTGCACACCAGACAAGTTACCAGTTTTGCATCTCTCCAATCTGAGCTCCCTCTCAGGTTCCCATCCCCGACAATTTCGTTTAAACCCTCCCCAACAGCACAAGCAAATCTCCCTGCACGGATATTCGTCTCAGTCCTGCTAAGATGCAACCCGTCCATCCTGAATTGATCCCACCTGCCCCAGAACTAGTCCCAATGTCTCAGAAATTTGATGCCCTCTCTCCTACACCAGTTCTCCAACCACATGTTCAATCGCTCAATTCTCCTATTCCTACGCTCAGTTGCACGTGGGATTGAAAGTAATCCTGAGATTACTGCTTTTGAGGTCTTGCTTTTTAATCTCCTTCCTCGCTCCCTAAATTTTGCTTTCAGGACCTCGTCCCCCTTCTTAGTCATAGAGTCAGAGAGATACAGCACTGAAATAGGCCCTTCGGCCCACCGAGTCTGTGCCGACCATCAACCACCCATTTATACTAATCACACATTAATCCCATATTCCCTACCACATCCCCACCTTCCCTCAATTCTCCTACCACTACGGTAAATTGGCAATTGTAAATTGCCCCATCAACCTGCAAGTCGTTGGCTGTGGGAGGAAACCGGAGCACCCGGCGGAAACCCACGCGGTCACAGGGAGAACTTGCAAACTCCACACAGGCAGTACCCAGAACCGAACCCGGGTCACTGGAGCTGTGAGGCTGCGGTGCTAACCACTGCGCCACCCCCAAGTCATCAGTACCACGACCTCTGGCTGTTCACCCTCCCCCAGAAGAATGTCCTGCAGCCGCTCCATGACATCCTTGACCCTGGCACCAGAGAAGCAACACACCATCCTGGAGTCACGTTTACTGCCACAGAAATGCCTATCTGCTCCCCTAACTGACAAATCCCCGATCACGATTGCTCTTCCACTCTTCTTCCTTCTCTCCTGTGCAGCTGAGCCGCCTGCAGTGCCACAAACTTGCCTCTGACTGCACTCCTCTGAGGAACCATCACCCTCACCAGTATCCAAAATGGAAAACCGATTAGTGAGTGAGATCATAACAGGGGACTCCTGCACTACCTGCCTGGTTCTCTTGGACTGCCTAGCGGTCACCCATTCCCTATCTGCCTACATGCTCCTAACCTGCAATGTGACCACCTCCCTAAACATACTATCCACGTAGTCCTCCGCCTTGCAGATGCACAACAGTGACTCCAGCCACCGCTCAAGTTCCGAAACCTGGAGCCCAAGCTTCTGCAGCCGGTGAAACTTCCTGCAGATGTGTCTGTCTAGGACACATGACATATCCATGACTTCCTACATGCCACAGTCTGTATATTCCACTCAGCAGAGCTGCCCTGCCATACCCTAACATTACAGACTATTTATTATAAGTAGAATAGCTTACCAGGTACTCACCAAACAGGTCCTTCCACTACACAGAAGCAAGAACCAAGGAAGATTTAAAAAGTAGAAAATGCAGCACCTCCACCCCCCTCCCCTTCACCGAACTCGCTACTCACCAAACTTGAATCTCCACACTCAGCTTGCAATCTGCACACTGGATACACATCATATACATATATATATATATACATACATACATATACACATATGTACACATAGCAACCACATTACCCTCATCCACCCTCTTTTACCTTCGCAAAAAAGTCAATTTAGTCAAACACAATTGATCTTGAACAAATCCATGCTATCTTTCCTTAACTAATCCAGACGTCTATTCTGCTATAAAACCCGAGCTTCTCCAGTCTATCCCCGTAGCTGTAATCCCTCATCCCTGAAATCATTCTAGCAGAAGCTGTTGAAAGAATAAGAATAAGATATTTTCAGTAAGAAAATATTTTTAAGAAAAACATTTGCAGCTATAGACAAAAAGTCAGTTAAAAAGACATGAGATGATTTGATAAAGGTATTCAAAATCATGAGGGGTCTGGACAGAGTAGAGAGAAACTGTTCCCAGTCGTGAAAGGATCGAGAAGGAGGAGGGCACAGATTTAAAGTATTTGGTAAAAGAAGCAAAAGTGAGGTGAGGAAAAACTTTTTCATGCAGTGAGTCGTTAAGGAATGTACTGCCTGAGAGCATAGTAGAGGCAAGTTCAACTGAAGCATTCAAAAGGGAATTAGACTAGTATATGAGAAAGCAGAATGTGCAAGGTTATGGGGAGAAGGTAGAGGAATGGAACTGAGTGAATTGCTCTTCCGGAGAGCCGGTGCAGACACGGTGCGCCGAATGGCCTCCTTCTGCTCTGCAACAATTCTGCGCTTCTGTCAGGCACCCTCTTCAAGATTTTTTTTGCACCTAATCATTTACCATTACTTGCAACGGGCTGACTCCTCGAGCTGCTGCTGGAGCTTCTTCCATTCGCGGGCCTGGCATCGCCGCCGCCAGTCTCAGCTTGTCCTCCGGGTCCAATCACTTGACTGCCGCCCGTTTTGCCTCTCCCGCGTCCACGGCCTGCCAGCTTCCATGCTGGTTCCATCCCTTCCTCCTCCAAG
Organism: Heterodontus francisci; assembly: GCF_036365525.1. NCBI lineage: Eukaryota > Metazoa > Chordata > Chondrichthyes > Heterodontiformes > Heterodontidae > Heterodontus > Heterodontus francisci. The sequence continues at coordinate 127,803,525 of NC_090371.1, read as the reverse complement.
ATCCTGCGCCGCTAAAAAAGCAAACCGACTGCAACCGGCCCCTGCCTACCCATCCAGCTGGACTCAGTTTCACCCACAACCAAGCAACAGGAACCTCACTGCGCATGCCTCACACAGACACGAGGTATGAAACCACCAGGCATGCGCACTGGAAACAGTTGGCCAATGGGAATTGTTGTTTACCTCACTAGTTACGCAACGTGAATCTAATAGGCATGCGCATTGGAACCAGGTGCCCTCTGGGAATTGTAGTTGATCTTAGGAGTGATGCGGCGTTGACCCGTACCGATTCTAATATTTCTGTGGAAGACAACTTATATTTACAAAGTGGCTTTCACTGAATACAATTCCAAGGCCCTTAACAGGAGCAATATAGAATAAAATTTGACATCGCTGGGGGGTTCCGCTGGGAGTTGACTGCCCTGAAGCCATTCGTGCCGGCAATTACAGAAGCACAAACCAGAATGGAGCTGGATGGGTGTCACGTGACTCCCAGGCCACTGTGGCCTCCTGCTAATTGGACAATCATGGCCTCTTGCCAGCTCTTGAACTTTTCATTGAAAATTGTCCACGAGACATTGATCATCTCAATTTCTCTGCCCCCCCTCCCCCCCTCTGAACTTGCTGCACTTCGTACTCTCAGGTCTAACCCTGACATTGTCATCAAACCTGCAGACAAGGGTGGTGCTGTTGTTGTATGGCGTACCAACCACTACCTTATAGAGGCCCAACTCTCAAGCACTTCTTCCGACTTCCCCCTAGACCATGACCCCACAACCGAACATCAAGCAACTGTCGACAGGACTATCATTGACCTCATCTCCTCTGGAGATCTTCCCTCGACAGCTTCCAACCTCATAGTCCCACAACCCCAGACACCCCGCTTCTACCTCCTTCCCAAAATCCTCAAACAGGACTGTCCCGGCAGACCCATTGTTTCAGCCTGTTCCTGCCCCACTGAACTTATTTCTTCCTATCTTGACTCTATCTTTTCTCTGCTGGTCCAGTCTCTTCCCACCTACATCCGTGACTCTTCTGACACCCTACGTCATTTTGACAATTTCCAGTTTCCTGGCCCCAACTGTTTCCTCTTCACTATGGACGTGCAATCTCTCTACACCTCCATCCCCCACCAGGACGGTCTGAGGGCTCTCCGCTTCTTCCTTGAGCAGAGGCCCAACCAGTTCCCATCTACCGCCACCCTCCTCCGCCTGTCTGAGCTTATTCTCACATTGAACAACTTCTCCTTCAACTCCACTCACTTCCTTGAAGTAAAAGGCGTTGCTATGGGTACCCGCATGGGCCCTAGTTATGCCTGTCTTTTTGTGGGATATGTCGAACATTCCTTGTTCCAGTCCTACTCAGCCCCCTCCCCAACTCTTTTTGGTTTGATGACTGTATTGGTGCTGTTTCTTGATCCCGCCCCGAACTGGAAAATTTTATCAACTTTGCTTCTAATTTCCACCCTGCTCTCACCTTTACATGGTCCATCTCCGACACTTCCCTTCTCTTCCTCGACTTCTCTGTCTCCATCTCTGAGGATAGGCTGTCTACTAATAGAGTCATAGAGTCATACAGCATAGAAACCTGCCCTTCGGCCCACCGCGTCCATGCCGACCATAATGCCGATCAATACTAATCCCACCTGCCTGCGTTAATTCCATATTCCTCTATGCCTTGCTCATTCAAGTACCTGTCCAGATGCCTCTTAAATGTCGCTACTGTTCCTGCCTCCACCACCTCCTCAGGCAGCTCATTCCAGATACCCAGTATTCTATGTGTGAAAAATTTACCCCTTTGATCCCCTTTAAACCTCCTCCCTCTCACCTTAAATCTATGCCCTCTAGTTTTAGTCACCTCTACCATGGGAAACAGACTCTGGCTATCTACCCTATCTGTGCCTCTCATAATTTTACATACCTTTATCATGTCCCCTCTCAGCCTCCTTTACTCCAGGGAAAACAGACCCAGCCTATCCAATCTCTGTTTATAACTCAAGCCCTCCAAACCAGGCAACATCCTTGTGAATCTTTTCTGCACCCTCTCTAGCTTAATCACATCTTTCCTGTAGTGCGGCGACCAGAACTGCACACAGTACTCCAAATGCGGCCTAACCAACGTTATGTACAACTGTAACATGACGTCCCAACTCTTCTTCACCACCCTGTCTACCTGTGTTGCCACTTTCAGGGAACTATTTACTTGCACCCCAAGGTCTCTCTGCTCAACAACACTCCCCAGGGCCCTGCCATTCACTGTATACGTCCTGCCCTGGTTTAACTTCCCAAAATGCATTACTTCGCACTTGTCTGCGTTAAATTCCATTTGCCACTCCCTTGCCCACTTTACCAGTTGATCTATATCCTGTTGTAACCTTAGACAACCTTCTTCACTGTCCACTATACCACCAATTTTGGTGTCATCTGCAAACTTACTAATCATGCCCCTTACATTCACATCCAAGTCATTAATATATATGACAAACAACAGAGGGCCCAGCACCAATCCCTGCGGCACACCTCTGGTCACCGGCCTCCAATCTGAAAAACAACCCTCCACTACCACCCTCTGCCTCCTATCACCAAGCCAATTTTGTATCCAATTTGCTAGCTCACCCTGGATCCCATGTGTTCGAACCTTCTGGACCAGCCTACCATGCGGCACCTTGTCAAAGGCTTTGCTAAAGTCCATGTAGACAACGTCCATCGCCCTGCCCTTGTCAATCCCCTTGGCCACCTCCCCGAAAAACTCAATCAAATTCGTGAGACATGATTTCCCACGCACAAAGCCATGCTGACTATCCCTAATCAGACCATGCCTTTCCAGATGCATATAAACCCTGTCTCTCAGAATCCCTTCCAATAACTTTCCCACCACTGATGTAAGGCGCACCAACCTGTAGTTCCCTGGCTTATCCCTGCTGCCCTTCTTAAATAAAGGCACAACATTAGCTATCCTCCAGTCTTCCAGTACCTCACCTGTGGCTAACGATGATACAAAAATCTATGCCAGGGCTCCAGCAATCTTCTCCCTTGCTTCCCATAGCATCCTAGGATACACCTGGTCAGGCCCTGGGGATTTATCCATCTTAATGCGCTTCAAAACCTCCAACACCTCCTCCTTTGTAATGTTGATATGCTCCAGGATATCACTGTTCCCTGCCTTGAACTCACTAGCTTCCATGACTTTCTCCACGGTAAATACGCACGAGAAATATTAATTTAAGACCTCGCCCATTTCCTGTGGCTCCACACATAGATTACCACAATGATCCTTAAGGGGACCTACTCTCTCCCTAGCTACCCTTTTACTCTTAATAGACTTATAGAATCTTTTAGGATTCTCCTTTATCTTATCTGCCAGGGAAATCTCATGGCCCCTTTTCGCCCTCCTAATTTCCTCCTTAAGTGTAGTCCTTCATCCCCTGTACTCCTCGAGGGACTCGCTTGATCCCAGCTGCCTATACCTGACATATGCCTCCTCTTTGTCCTGACCAGACCCTCAATATCCTTCGTCAACCAAGGTTCCCGAAGCTTGCCAGCCTTGCCCTTCCATCTAACAGGAACATGCCAGCCCTGAACTCTTCCTATCTCACTTTTAAAAGCCTCCCATTTGCCAGATGTCCCTTTACCTGTAAACAGCCTCTCCCATTCAACTTTTGAGAGTTCCTGTCTGATGCCATCGAAATTAGCCTTCCCCCAATTTAGGACTTCAACCCGAGGACCAGTCCTAACCTTTCCCATAACTATCTTGAAGCTAATAGAGTTATGGTCACTGGTCCCAAAGTGCTCCCCCACTGACACATCAACCACCTGCCCATCCTCATTTCCCAAGAGGAGGTCTCTAGTAGGGCCAGCCACATACTGCTTCAGAAAACTATCCTGGACATACTTAACAAATTCTTCCCCATCTGATCCCTTAGCACTAAGGCAGTCCCAGTCAATTTAGGGAAGTTAAAATCACCTAATATTACAACCCTAGAATTCCTACACCTATCTGTGACTTCCCTACATATCTGCTCCTCCACTTCCCTCTTACTATTGGGGGGCCTGTAGTATAATCCCATCAAAGTGATCACCCCTTTCTCATTTCTAAGTTCTACCCATATGGCCTCGCTGGACATTTCCCCAGGGATATGCTCTCTAAGTACTGCCGTGATGTCCTCCCTAATCAATAGTGCAACTCCCCCTGTTCTCTTACCTCCACCTTTGTCACGCCAGAAAGATCTGTACCCCGGAACATTGAGCTGCCAGTCCTGCCCATGCCTCAACCGCGTTTCCGTAATAACTAAAATATCACAATCCCATGTACCGATCCATGCTCTGAGTTCACCTGCCTTACCTGTAAGGCTTCTTGCATTAAAATAAATGCAGTTTAGCCTACCAGACCTTCCACGCACCCTGTCCTGCCCCTGCCCGGCCTGCCTACTGGATGTGCTTGCTTTAACCTCTACATTTCCCTCAGCTATCTCATCTGAGAGACTACTACTTTGGGTTCCACCCCCTTGCAAGACGAGTTTAAACCCTCCCGAGTAGTACTAGCAAACCTCCCCGAAAGGATATTGGTCCCCCTCCAGTTTAAATGCAACCTGTCCTTCTTGTACAGGTCACCTCTGCACCAGAAGAGATCCCAATGATCCAAGTAGCTGAAGCCCTCCCGCCTACACGAGCTCTTCAGCCATGCATTCATTTGCCTAATCCTCCTATTCCTACCCTCACTAGCACGTGGCACAGGGAGTAATCCTGAGATTACAACCCTAGATGTCCTGATTTTTAACCTTCTGCCTAACTCTCTATTTTCACTTTGCAGGACCTCATCTCTCTTCCTGTCTATGTCGTTAGTACCAATATGGATCACGACCTCTGGCTGCTCACCTTCCCCTTTCAGAATGTACTGCAGCCTCTCTGAGACATCCTTGACCCTAGCACCAGGGAGGCAACATACCATCCTGGAGTCTCGTTTGTGGCCACAGAAATGCCTATCTGCACCCCTTATGATAGAATCCCCTATCACTATAGCTCTTCCAACACTTTTCCTCCCCTGCTATGCAGCAGAGCCCTCCATGGTGCCACGAACTTGGCAGTTGCTGCTTTCCCCTGGGAGGTCATCCCCCCCAATAGTATCCAAAGCGGTATATCTGTTTGAGAGGGGGATGGCCACAGGGGACTCCTGCACTACCTGCCTGCGCCTACTACTCCGTCTGGTGGTCACCCATCTCTTTTCTACCTGTGCAGCCATTACCTGCAGTGTGACCACCTCACTAAACGTGCTATCCATGACTTCCTCAGCATCGCGGATGCTCCACAGTGAATCCACCTGCAGCTCCAGCTCCATAATGCGGGTAGCCAGTAGCTGCAGCTGGATACACTTCCTGCACACATGTCATCAGGGACACTCATTATAAGGGACACATCATTATATTCAATATAAGCCCACCGACTTCCACAGCTACCTCGACTACACTTCTTCACACCCTGCCTCCTGTAAGGACTCCATTCCATTCTCCCAGTTTCTCCATCTCCGACGCATCTGCTCTGATGATGCTACCTTCCATGACAGCACTTCTGATATGTCTTCCTTTTTCCTCAACCGAGGATTCCCCTCCACTGTGGTTGACAGGGCCCTCAATTGTGTCCGGCCCATTTCCCACATCTCTACCTTCACCCCTTCCCCTCCCTCCCAGAACCGTGACATGGTTCCCCTTGCCCTCACTTTCCACCCCATCGGCCTCCATATCCAAAGGATCATCCTCCGCCATTTCCGCCACCTCCAGCGTGATGCCACCACCAAAGGCATCTTCCCCTCCCTTCCCCTGTTAGCATTCCAAAGGGATTGTTCCCTCCGCGACACCCTGGTCCACTCCTCCATTACCCCCACCATCTCATCCCCTTCCCACGGCACCTTCCCCTGCAATAGCAGGAGGTGTAATACCTGCCCATTTACCTCACTATCCCAGGCCCCAAACACTCCTTTCAGGTGAAGCAGCGATTTACTTGTACTTCTTTCAATGTAGTATACTGTATTTGCTGCTCACAATGTGGTCTCCTCTACATTGGGGAGACCAAATGCAGACTGGGTGACCACTTTGCGGAACACCTCCACTCAGTCCGAAAGCAGGACCCTGAGCTTCCGGTTGCTTGCCATTTCAACACTCTCCCCTGCTCTCATGCTCACATCTCTGTCCTGGGATTGCTGCAGTATTCCAGTGAACATCAACGCAAGCTCGAGGAACAGCTTCTCATTTACCGATTAGGCACACTACAGCCTGCTGGACTGAACATTGAGTTCAATAATTTCGGAGCATGACGGGCCCCCCATTTTACTTTTATCTTTAGTTATTTTTTTTTTTTTTTTTTGTGCTTATTTTATTTTAGTTTGTTCAGTTTGTTTCTACTGTGCCTACCCACTATTTTTCTCATGTTCGTGCTTGTGGCTGTTCAGTTTTCAGTCTATTAACACCCTATCTGTACTAATGCTTTGTCTTTCAGCACACCATTAACATATTGTTTGCCTTTGCTCCATGACCTTCTGGTCAGCTATTCCGTGACCTTGCCCTATCCTTTTGTTATCTCTTGCCCCACCCCCGCTTTACTTGCTTAAAATCCTTAACATTTCAAATATCTGCCAGTTCTGAAGAAGGGTCACTGACCTGAAACGTTAACTCTGCTTCTCTCTCCACAGATGCTGCCAGACTTGCTGAGTTTTTCCAGCACTTTCTGTTTTTATTTCAGATTTCCAGCATCCACACTATTTTGCTTTTATTTTAATGGTAAAGTAGAATCCAGCTCTCCTGGTTCCTCTGATTCTCAACAATTACTGTACTCCCCATGGAGGAGAGTCCGATACCAGTGATAGGCCAGGCAGGAGCAGGAGAATAAACTAGTCGCAGTATTCAATTTGGCAGAGGAAGTCAAGGAGGACTAGGTGAATTGCTCATTCAGAGAGCCGGTGCAGACACAATGGGCCGAATGCCAAGTTGTCTTGGCTGTTATTGTCGATTTTAACCATGGTGCTGTGGGAAACTAGATTGAAGAGTTCAAACAGTGAGTGGTGACCACATGTCTGGCCATGATGTGCTTTTGAAGTTCTTGATGACAAAGGTGGTTTGGGGAAATACCATTAATACACAGTTCTGTGTACTGAAGACTAGAAGGTCATGTAGTGGCACATGATCTTTTCCCCTCTCCTCTGGCCCTTCCAACAATAAGTGTAAGGAGCTCATGGACATTTGTCACTAAGATCGAGACCATCAAATCATCTGCCTCTGCTGTTTCCCTCCCTTCCACTAGCCCACCTGGCCAAACTTCCTCTAATGCTCCCTGCTACCCGAGCCCTGAACTCACATCTTTCTCTAATTTCTCCCCGTCTTCTCTCCTGTCTTCTCCGAGCTCATCTTGTCCATGAGACCCACCTCCTGTTTCCTTGATCCTATTACCACTAAACTGACCACTCAACTTCCCCTCCTGGACCCCATGTTAGCTAATATAGTTAACAATTCTCTCTCTTTACATGCTGTCACTGTCTCCTTTAAATCTGCCATTATCACCCCTCTCAAAAAAACAAACTTTGATCCACCGTCCTTGCAACCTACTGTCCCATCTCCAACCTCCCTTTCCTCTCCAAATCCATTCCCTTCGTTCCTGGAACTCTATGCTTGTATCCCTCCAATCAGGTTTCCACCACTACCACTGTACTGAAACAGCCTTATCAACGTCAAAATGACATCCTATGTGACTGCAACAAAAGTTAACTTCTCCTCATCCTTCTTGATCTGTCTGCAGCCTTTGACACGGTTGACCATATCATCCTCCTCCAACAACCCTCTCCATCGTCGTCCAGCTGGGTGGGATTGTTCTCACCTCGTTCCATTCTTATCCATCTTATCAAGCCAGAGTATCACTTGCAATGGCTTCTCTTCCTGCTCCTACACTGTTACCTCTGGTGTCCCCAAAGGATCTATCTTTGGTCCCATCCTATTTCTCAACTACATGCTGCACCTCGGTGACATTATCCAGAAGCACAGCGTTAGTTTTCACATGTGCGCTGACGACACCCAGCTCTACCACTCCATCACCTCTCTCAACTCCTCCACCTTTGCTAAATTATCAGACAGTTTATCTGACATCCAGTACGGGATCAACAGAGCTTCCGACCATACTTTTATGCCATCACTAGAACCGGCTATTTCCAACTCCATAACATTGCCTGACTTCGCTCCTGTCTCAGCTTATCTGCTGCTGAAACCCTCATTCATTCCTTCATTACCTCTAGATTTGACTATTCCAATGCACTCCTGGCTGGTCTCCCATAACTGACCCTCTGTAAACTTGAGGTCATCCAAAACTCTGCTGCCCATGTCTTAACTCGAACCAAAACCCGTTCACATATCAACCCTGCGCTCACTGAGCTCCCGGTCAAGCAACATTTTGACTTTAAAATTCTCATCCTTGTTTTCAAGTTTTTCTATGGCCTCACCCCTCCCTATCTCTGTAATCTCCTCCAGACCCTCAACCATCCAAGATATCTATGCTCCTCCAATTCTAGCCTCTTGTACTGATTTTAATTGCTCCACCATTGAAATAGAAGCATAAAATCATAGAATGGTTACAGCACAGAAAGAGGCCATTCGACCTGTCATGTCTGTGCCAGGTCTCTGCAAGGGCAACCTACCTAGTCCCACTCCTCCACCTTTTCCCCGTAGCTGTGCAATTTCTTTCTCTTCAGATAATTGTCCAATTCTCTTTAAAAGCCACGATTGAATCTGCCTCCGTCACAATCTCAGCCAGTGCAATCCAGATCCTATCCACTCACTGCGTAAAAATGTTTTTCCTCATGTCACCATTGCTTTTTTTGCCAATCACCTTAAATCGGTCCCCTCTGATTCTCAATCCTTCCGCCAATGGAAACAGTTTCTCCCTGTCTACTCTGTTTAAACCCTGCATGATTTTCAACAACTCTATTAAATCTCCTCTTAATTTTTTCTCCAAGGAGAACAGCCTGAGCTTCTCCAATCTATCCATGTAACTGAAGTTCCTTGTCCCTGGAATCATTTTCATGACTCTTTTCTGCACTCTCTCTAAATGCCTCCACATCCTTCCTAAAGTGCGGTGCCCAATACTGGACACAATACTCCAGTTGAGGCTGATCCAGTGTTTTATTGAGGTTTATCATAATTTCCTTGCTTTTGAACTCTACGTCCCTACTTATAAAGCCCAGGATCCCATATGCTTTATTAACCGCTTTTTCAACCTGCCCTGCCACCTTCAATGATTTGTCCACATATACCCCCTTATCCCTCCTTATCCCTCTTCTCCTGCACCCCCTTTAGAATTGTACCCTTTATTTTATATTGCCTTTCCTCATCCTTCCTAACAAAATGTATCATTTCACACTTCTCTTCAAAAAATTTCATCTGCCACTTGTCCGCCCATTCCACCTGCCTGTCTATGTACTCTTGAAGTTTATCACTATCCTCCTCACAGTTCACAATACTTCCAAGTTTTGTGTCATCTGCAAATTTTGAAATTGTGCCCTGTACACCCAACTCTAGGTCATTAATATATATCAGGAAAACCAGGGGTCCTAGCACAATATACCCTCCTCCAGTCTGAAAAACAATCATTCACCACTACTCATTGTTTCCTGTCACTCAGCCAATTTCCTATCTATGCTGCTACTGTCCCTTTTATTTCATGGGCTCTAACTTTGCTGCCAAGCTTGTTATGTGGTACTTTATCAAATGCGCTTTGGAAGTCCATGTACACCACATCAGCAGCATTGCCTTCATCAACCCTCTCTGTTACCTCATCAAAAAACTCAAGCAAGTTAGTTAAACACAATTTGCCCTTAACAAATCCGTGCTGGCTTTCCTTAATTAATCCACATTTGTCCAAGTGACTGTTAACTTTATCCCGAATTATAATTTCTAAAAGCTATCCCACGTGAGATTAAACTAACTGGCCTGTAATTGCTGGGCTCATTCTTACACCTTTTCTTGAACAAGGGTGTAACATTTGCAATCCTCCAGTCCTCTGGCATCACCTCTGTATCTAATATTTTCACCCTTACTTCCCTCAGTATCCTTGGAGATGCATCTCATCCAGTCCTGGTGACTTATCAACTTTAAATACAGCCAGCCGATCTATTATGTCCTCTTTATCAATTTTTAGCCCTCCAGTGTCTCAACTACATCCTTTTTCACTATGAGGTGGCCAGCACCTTGTTGTTTGGTAAAGACAAATGCAAAGAACTCATTTAGTACCTCAGCCTTGCTCCCTGCCTCCATGCATAAATCCTCTTTTTGGTCCCTAATTGACTGCACTCCTCCTTTCACCACCCCTTTACTATTTATATGCCAAGAAGGCTTTTGGATTCCCTTTTATGTTAGCTACCAATCTCTTCTCAAACTCACTCTTTACTTCTCTTATTTGTTTTTTCACTTCCCTTGTGAACCTTCTATAGTATAATTCTCACTTGTATTACCAACATGACATCGGTCATATTCTTCCTCTTTCTGCTTCATCTTACTCTCTATCTCTTTCATCATCCAGGGAGCTTTAGATTTGTTTGCCCTACCTTTCCCCCTCATGGGAATATACCCTGACTGTACCAGAACTAACTCCTCTTTGAAAGCAGCCCTTTGTTCCGATACAGTTTAGAGCCAATCTTTGATTCCAATTTACCTGGGCAAGATCCATTCTCACCCCATTGAAGTTGGCCCTCCCCCAATTAATTGATGGCCTCACCTTCAGTTGCCTAGGCCCTATGCTCTTCAATACCCTCCCTACACCTCTCCGCCTCGCTATATTGCTTTCCCCCTGTAAGAAACCCCTTAAAACCTTTGACAAGATTTTGGTCATATGACTTAATATCTCTTTGTGTGGCTCAGTGTCATATTTTGTTTTGTAATGCCCCTGTGAAGCACGGTGGAATGTTTTATTATGTTAAAGGTGCTATATTAATATCAGTTGTTGTTTGAAAACCAGAGTACAGTGACAGGGGATCTCTGTTTGAGTCTTGAATCTCGCTACATTTACCTGCATATTGGTAGGTAATGGCACACTCTAGTTTGAGGGAAGGTCTGGCCAGTGACACTGAACCTGAGGAAATGTCCAGCATAAATAGCCAAAAATATCAAATTCTTAACTCCATCACCCTACCTCAGGCTAAATTCAATGGTGCACCACCTCAGTGTCCTGTTCAACACTGAGCAGATATTTCATGCTCGGAGCATAGGGACAGAGGACTTAGGAGCAGGTGTAGGCCATTCGGCCCTTTGAGCCTGCTCTGCCATTCGATTAGATCATAGCTGATCTGGTTGTGGTCTCAACTCCACTTTCCTGTCTGTCCCCCATAACCCTTGACTCCCTTGTCTATCAAAAATCTTTCTAACTCAGCCTTGAATAAATTCAATGATCCAGCTTCCACTGCTTTCTGGGGAAGTGAATTCCAAAGACTAACGACCCTTTGAGAAAAAAAATTCTCCCCATCTCCATCTTAAAAGAGAGACCTCTTATTCTTAAACTGTGTTCCCTAGTTCTAGTCTCCCCCACAAGAGGAAACATCTTCCCAGTATCCACTCTAACAAGTCCCCTCAGGAACGTACATGTTTCATTAAGATCACCTCTCATTCTTCTAAGCTCCAACGGCTATAGGCACAACCTGTTTAACCTTACTTCGTGAGATAAACCCTTCATCCCCGAACTTAGTTGAGTGAACCTTCTATGAACTGTTTCTAATACAGTTATATCCTTTTTGAAATAAGGAGACCAAAACTGTCCACAGTACTCCAGATGTGGTCTCACCAAGGTCCTGTACAGCTACAGTAAAACTTGCCTACTTTTATACTCAATTCTGCTTGCAAGAAACACTGACATTCCATTTGCCTTCCTAATCACTGCGTATAAATCTTTTGTGATTCATGTACCAGGACACCCAGATCCCTCTTTGCTACTGAGTTCTGCAATCCCCCTCCACTTAAATAGTATACACCATGTCCCAAAGCAATTCTCCAAAGTTAGCTCCCTGACTCCCAAATGCAGAAACCCCGACAATATTGCAGGTTAGTTTATTCATAGCCAGACCAACTATTCTTGCTCATGCATATATATTTTAAAATCTGCTTGTTACCCTTATTTGGCACTGTTACCATTCCCAATAGTTTGGGGACAATCCGTAAAGGGCAGTTATAGTAAAATTGGCTTTTACAGGAAAACATTTCCACCAGTAGTCCCAAATGGTCTGATACCTTCCAGTTACCACAGCTAAAGTGATAACAGACCAGATAAAGAAAATTCTGAAAAGTAAAGGTGAGCATCTTGAAGTCACAATTCAGGATGGAATCAATGCCATAGTTAAGTAAGATAGAGGTCTTGCCGAGTTAGAGTTAGGTGTTAAATTAAAAGGCCTCAAAGATAGCAATCCCAAGGTTACTCCACTGCTGTCCACTAGGCCAGGTAGTGAGAAGCATGTCAGTTTCACCAACATGCAGTTTGCTCAAAAGGTACAAGTGGGGGAGGTTTCATATTTGAGCAAAGGAACCAGGTTTGGGCAAGAGAAAGTAATAGACTGTTTAGACTTTATCTGCACCTGTTTCAATTTAATGTCCTTTCAGAAGGGTAGACCTCATCCTCTTGAATTCCTTCCCTAAAGTCATCAGCCTCTCTCCTTCAAAACCCTTCTTAAAAATATGTGGCTAATTTTTGGTCACTTATAATATTTGCTTCTTTGATTCAACAACAATGTTTTGATCATGCCTATGTGAAGTGCCTTGGGATGCTAAAGGCACTATCGTAAAAATTAAAGCTTGTGGGGAGAAATAGCATTAACATAAATGTAAGCTAGCAATAGTGGTGATAAATGAAACAAAATGGGGAGGAAGTTAACAAAATAAACTAAGTAAAGATGTGGAGTTAATATCTGAAAGGGGTCTGACACTTCAGCAACATGAACTTTGTTGAAGCTTGGGATTTTAGTTAAAGTTCAAGGTTTCATCGGGGGAAAAAATTATCTAAAGGCTGTTGAGAAATCAATTAGTGGGAAGAGGGAGAAGCAACACTGAATCAGCTTATCCCCCTCTGCTTACAACAGGAACAGTTATGGCAAGTGAGAGGCTATAGTGCTGCAAGATCAGTAAGGCAGGTTGACTGACCAGCAGGCAACAGATTGAAGCCAGCTAAAAGGCCAATAGCTAATGGCAGAATGGACCAATTGCTGGGTAGCCACTTAAAACATAAGGGAAGAGAAGCTATTAAAACAGAAGTAGTTGGCATGTAGAAATAAACCTATTTTTGCCAAATCACATGGGTTAAGTGGTAGTACACAAAGATTTCCAGGTTAATACAATGGATTTCCCTTATATTTAGCAAGACATCTGCCAGTCAGAGAAATATACTGCGACTGCACCATCCATTAATGAATGCTGACAAAAGACTTGATTAATGGTCCTGCAACATGTGGTGGCATTAGACAATTGACACTCCCTCGCCATTTTCATTATATTGTTTGACAGATATATTAGAGGTAACGTGTACAGTCAGATCTGTTGGGGGAAATAGGCCTTTTTTTTGTAATTGCTTTAACAGGCATTGCTGTCACCAGTTAGCCACCGCTTGTATGCTTATACTTGGTAGCACGCATTCTTTTAATTAGTCAATTTGGAGCCATCAGGGGTACAAGCCTGGTCAGAGAACTCCATGACAGCAAGTCGCCACGCAGGAAGTAAATGTTACGTTTCAAGGATCAGCTGGATATTGAGTATTAGTACAGGATATGCATCTGTTTTTGACATTTCAAATGGATTAGTAAAAGTTTGCAATCCCTATAAATGTAACTATTGTATAGGGTACTCTTTTTATCCATTTTATATTCAGATGTTTGTTTACTGATTTACAGACAGCTGCTATCAATATATGTTCTTTCAACTAATGAAGTGAAGGAGCTTGTGAGACAGCACACAACTTATCCAATGGAATTATCTGTTTGACCCAGAGGTCTTGCTTTGTTTACCTGCATATTGGACTGTCTCATAGGGAACTCAATGAGCATTTACTCACTAACAAACACTAACACTAACAGAACCTTATTATGAATGATTACAATGACATCACAGCTTTGCCAAAAAATCTGTCTCATGGATGGTGATTCAGTCTCTGCTACCCTCTCAACCGTTACTGCAGACCAAAGGTAAACCTAAATTATTTTATGCTCGACCACCCTTAAACCCCTCTCTCTTCCCCTTCCAGTGGGTAAGGTTATGGAAACATTTATTAAAAATAAGAGGTAGGGAGGGAGGACACTTGCATTTATATAGTGCCTTTCACAACCTCAGAATGCCCCAAAGCGCTTTACAGCCAATGAAGTACTTTTGAGGTGTGGTCACTGTTGTACTATAGGAAACGTGACAACCAATTTGCACACAGCAAGCTCCCACAAACAGCAATGTGATAATGACCAGCTAATTGTCATTGTGATGTTGATTGTGGGATAAAGATTGGCCAGGACCGAGAACTCAATACTACAGAAAGCCGAGAGGAATATAGAATGTGGAGAGGTGAAATCAAAAAGGAAATTGGGAAAGCAAAGAGAGGGCATGAAAGAATATTGGCAAGCAAAATCAAGGTGAACCCAAAGATGTTTTATCAATACATTAAGAGTAAGAGGATAACTAAGGAGAGAGTAGGGCCCATAAAAGACCAAAAAGGTAACTTATGTGTAGGGGTGGAAGATGTTGGTATGGTTCTTAATGAATACTTTGCATCTGTCTTAACAAAAGAGGGGGACGATGCAGATATTGTAGTTAAGGAGGAGGAGTGTGAAGTATTGGATGTGATAAACATAGGGAAAGAGGAAGTATTAATGGGATTAGCATCCTTGAAAGTTGATAAATCACCAGGACTGGATGAAATGTACCCCAAGCTGTTAAAAGAAGCAAGAGAGGAAATAAAGGAAGGTCTGACCATCATTTTCCAGTCCTCACCGGATACAGTGTGGTGCCAGAAGATTGGAGAGCTGCAAACATTGTACCTCTGTTTAAAAAGGGAGTGAGGGATAGACCAAATAATTACAGGCCAGTCAGTCTAACCTCAGTAGTGGGCAAATTATTGGAATCTATTCTGAGAGACAGGATAAACTGTCACTTAGAAAGGCACAGGTTAATCAAGGATAGTCAGCATGGATTTGTTAAGGGAAGATCTTGTCTGACCAACTTGATCAAATTTTTTAAAGAAGTAACAAGGAAGATAGATGAGGGTAGTGCAGTTGATGTGGTCTATATGAATTTTAGCAAGGCTTTTGACAAGGTCCCACATAGCAGACTGGTTAAAAATAATCCCATGGGATCCAGGGAAATGCAGCAAGGTTGATACAAAATTGGCTCAGTGGCATGAAACAAAGGTTAATTGTTGACGGGTGTTTTTGCGACTAGAGGGCTGTTTCCAGTGGCATTCCACAGGGATCAGTACTGGGTTCCCTGCTTTTTGTGGTATATAATAACTATCTGGATGTAAATGTAGGGGGCATGATTAAGAAGTTTGCAGATGACACAAAGATTGGCCATGTGGTAGATAGCGAGGATGATAGCTGTAGGCTGCAGGAAGATATTGATGGTCTGGCCAGATGGGCAGAAAGCGGCAAATGGAATTCAACTTGGAGAAGTGTGAGGTGATGCATTTGGGGAGGTCAAACATGGCAAAGGAATACACGTTTAATGGGAAAATACTGAAAAGTGTAGAGGAAGTGAGAGACCTTGGAGTGAATGTCCACAGATCCCTGAAGGTAGCAGGACAGGTCGATAAGGTGGTTAAGAAGGCATAGGGAATCCTTTCCTTTATTAGCCGAGCTATAGAATATAAGATCAGGGAGGTTATGCTGGAACTGTATAACTCATTGGTTAGGCCACAACATGAGTACTGTGTGCAGTTCTGGTCACCTCATTACAGAAAGGATGTAATTGCACTAGAGAGGGTATAGAGGAGATTTACGAGGATGTTGCCCGGACTGGAGAAATGCAGCTATGAGGAA
Source organism: Heterodontus francisci (assembly GCF_036365525.1). Classification (NCBI taxonomy): domain Eukaryota; kingdom Metazoa; phylum Chordata; class Chondrichthyes; order Heterodontiformes; family Heterodontidae; genus Heterodontus; species Heterodontus francisci. The sequence continues at coordinate 127,787,505 of NC_090371.1, read as the reverse complement.
AGATTGGATAGGCTGGGGTTGTTTGCCTTGGAACAGAGAAGACGGAGAGGAGACATGATTGAAATGTACAAAATTTTGAGGGGCCTAGATAGAGTGGAGGTGAAGGGCCTATTCATCTTAGCAGAGATGTCAGTGACTAGGGGGCATAGATTTAAAGTGGTTGGTAGAAATATTAGAGGGGAGATGAGGAAACATTTTTTCACCCAGAGCGTGGTGGGGGTCTGGAACCCACTGCCTGAAAGGCTAGTTGAGGCAGAAACCCTCAACTCATTCAAAAGGAGTATGGATATGCATCTCAAGTGCCGTAATCTGCAGGGCTACGGACCATATGCTAGAAAGTGGGATTAGAATGGGTGGATCGTTTTTTAGCCAGCATAGACACGATGGACCAAGTGGCCTCTTTCTGTGTCTTAAACTTTCTATGAGTCTAGGACACCAGGGATAACTCCCCTGCTCTTAATCAAACTAGTGCTGTGAGATCCTTTACGGGCCTTGGTTTAAAGTCTCCTCTGAAAGACAGTACCTGAGCACAGCACTACCTCAGTACTGCACTGGAGTGTCAGCCTCGACTTTTGCACTTAAGTCTTAGAGTGGGATTTGAACCCGTAACCTTCTGGCACAGCAGTAAAAGTGCTACCAACTGAGCCACGACAGACACCTATCTAAGTAGGAGCAAAATCTAAAATAAAAAAGAATAGAAAATGCTAGAAATATTCAGCAGGTCTGGCAGCATCTGTGAGGTGGAAAGAGGTGCTCCTTTTTCAGCCTCTAGTATCTGTAGAAAAAGCAAGTTGCTTCTCAGAAATAGAGGGTAACCTAGAGACAGCAGCAAGAGTTTGAAGTACTAGGGTGGTGAGTCTGTGGGTTCAGAGCATTCCAGAGAAAATTGACTTGTGATGTTACAGCAAAGAACATAATGATTGGTTGGTGAACAACATTTTCTCTTATCTAAACTGAGGAATTTTAATTGGGGTTAGTATAACATTAATTGAAATAATAAGAGTCTTCTGAAACTCAAGTAATTTGTTGGTAAGTTATTATTAGTTGTAGTAAGGTTTACTTGCAGTAGTAGTGGGGCTTGGTAGTTGTGGGTTTATTAATTATAAATTAACTAAGAAAAATAAATTAATTAACACATAATAAAGATAGGTGATGTGTTGCGGCTGCAGAATATGGAAGCTGCTGGATGCCAGTGTGATCCACGTCAAACACGTCTGCAGTAAGTGTCTGTGGCTCGAGGAGCTTTGGCTCAGAGTCAGTCTGCTGGTGGCCAATGTACAGACACTGAAATGCATCAGGGAGGGGGAAAATTACCTAGACACTTTGTTCTAGGAGGCAGTCGCACCCTTTAGGATAGGATCTTCTGATTTGGCCAGTGGTTAGGGACAGGAGGGTGTGACTGCTAGTGAGTCAGGTAAGGGGATCAAGAAGGCAGAAGTGGAGGAGCCTCAGCTCTTTCAATTGTCCAACAGGTTTGAGGTTCTTTCAGCTTGTATGGATGAGAGCAGGATGAATGAACGAACTGACCATGGCATCTTGGTACAAGAAGCCATTCAAGCAGGGGGAGTAAATAAGAATGTAGCAGTAGTAGGAGATAGTACAGTCAGGGAGATAGACACAGTTCTCTGCGGCCAAGAATGAGAGTCCGAAGGTTGTGTTGCCTGCCTGCTGTCAGGGTTTGAGACATTTGCTTGGGGCTGGAGACAAATTGCAGTGGGAGGGGGGAGGATCCAGTTGTCATAGTCCACGTGGGTACCAATAACATACATAGGGTCAGGAAAGAGGTTCTGCATAGAGAGTATGAGCAGCAAGGGGCTAAATTAAAAAGCAGAACCTCAAAATAATAATCTCTAGATTATTACCTGAGCTACAAGCAAATTGGAATAGGGTAAATAAGATTAGAGAGTTAAATGTGTGGCTCAAAAAGAGGCCTGCTTGAAATATGTTGTGACCTGTGGAGAAGTGGAACTAGAAAAGACAGTGCACGCCTCCCGCCTCGGTTGTAACAGAAGGCATTGAGGATATTTGCTTTTATTAGTCAAGACATAGAATATCAGCGTAGGAAGGTTCTGCTAGAAGTGAATAAAATACTAGTTAGGTCACTGCTAGAGCTTTGTGTCATTTCTGGTCACCGCATTGCAGGAAGGATGTGATTGCACTTACAGAGGAGATTTATGGGCCTGTTACCAAGACTGGAACATTTTAGCCTTGAGGAAAAATTGGATAGGCTGAGTTTGTATTCTTTACAACAGAGGAGGCTGAGAGGAGATTTAATTGAGGTGTATAAAACTACGAGGGGCCCAGATAGAGTAGTTAGGAAGGAACTATTTCCATTAGCAGAAAGGTCAAAAGCCAGGGGGCATAGATTTAATGTAATTGGTAGAAGGAATAGAGAAAAGTTGAGGAGAAATTTTTTCAACCAGAGGGTGGTGGAGATCTGGAACTTACTGCCTGAAAGGTTGATAAAACCAGAAACCCTCATCGCATTTAAAAAAATGCTTAGATATGCACTTGAAGTGTCATAACCTACAAGGCTACAGACCCCAGAGCTGGCAAGTGGGATTGAGCTGGATAGCTCTTTTCCGATTGAAATGATGAGCTAGGTGGCCTGCTTCTGTGCCATAAATTTCTGTGTTTCTATGAAAGGAAGGGGAGAAATGCATGAGAATGTGAAGTCAGATGGACAATTTCAGATGGGTTGTTAAGCTAGAATAATTTACACAGGCAGTGATTGAGGATTTTAAACTCAAGGGCGAGGACTTTGAATGTCTTGAGGGATGAATCACAGAGTCATTTATGGCAAAGAAGGGGGTCATTTGGTCCATCAAGCCCATGCTGGCTCGCCACAGATCTATTCAGTCAGTCCCACTCCCCTGCTTGATCCCCATAGTCCTGGAAGTCTAATGCCCTCACGTGGCCATCCAATTTCCTTTTCGAATCATTGATAGTCTTGACTTCCACCACCTTTATGGGCAGCGTGTTCCAGGTCATTACCATCCGCTGCATAAAAAAAGTGCTTCCTCGTATTCCTCCTGCGTCTCTTGCCCACAACTTTCAATCTGTGTCCCTGAGGATCTAATGTAAAGCAGCAAGGACAGAGAAGATGGGTATGTAGGACTCGTTGTGCACTAGGATACAGGCAGCAGAGTTTTAGATGAGCTGTAGTCTAATAAGGGTGGGAATGGGAGAAAAGGCAGTAGAGTTTTGTGGTAATCAAGCTTGACCAAGGTATGTATGAGGATTTCAGCAGCAGATGGGCTGAGGAGGCAAGTGATGGAATTGAAATTAGGCGGTATTTGTGATGGAGCGTTGGAAGCTCAGTTTGAGATCAGAAGGGCTACTGAGAATGTGATCAGTCTGTTTCAGTCTAAAACGGTGTCTAGGGAGGGGAATGAGGTCAATAGTAAGTATGCCAAGTTTGTGGTGATGGTTTTGGTCTTCCCAATGTTTATCTGGAGGAAAGTGCAGCTCATCCAAGACCGGAAGTCAGACAAGCAATCTGACAGCACAGAGGCTGTGGAGAGATCGAGAGAGTGTGTCATGACCGTACATATGGAAATTGTCCTCATGTCTGCAAATGATGGTGGGAAGGGATAGCAGGTAGATGAGGAAGATAGCCAATGATAGGCCCTGGAGATGAGTGGTGCTGGCATGATTGCTGGAGATGCTCTGGCTACAATCTGATAGTTAAAACTGGAACCTAGTGAGGGCAGTCCCATTGAGCCGAACAACAGAGGAAAGGCATATATATTGATAAATGAAGAATATGTGACATGGCTGCCGCATTTTTCTGTGTGAAAGCAAAAGACAGCATGACTTTTATGCTCACAGGAGAAATACAGTTTCCTTAAACATGCTAACTCTACTATGAATCAACACTTGCATTCTAATACATGCCATGGGCTGGATTTTATGCTGGGCAGACGGGAGCTGGCCATTGACGTAAAAGTCGGTGGCGAACCCACTTCCACCCAGCCCAGGGATCCGTCCCACATTTTAAGGGTCCCCAGGCTTTAACTGTTGTAAGGCGGAACTTCTACCGGCTTGAGGGAGGAAGTCCTGCCTCATTGAGCTGCTGGCCAATCATCAGGCCGGCAGCTCTTACTCCCAGCAGTGCCACCGGGAGCGGTGGCCACTGCTGGGATTGCAGCCCAGCTGAAGACATGGAGCCAGCAGTGCAGGTAAGTTTGGTTTGCCTCGCCAGGGAGATCGATTGCATCCCGGCGAGGCAAGGGTGGTCGTTTGGGAGGGAGGTGGGGGGGTGTCTCGGGTCCTGGGGGTGGTTGGGGAAGCAGGGGTGGCCCTCAATTGGATACCCTGTGCCTGTTTGTCAGGGCCCACCCCCAGGGCGCTGAGAGGCCGCCAGCTTTCACTGGGCGGCCTTTCACGTTTCCTGGACGCCCGCTTGCCATGGGTAAAATTCGTGGCCACTTAAGGGCCTTGATTGGCCTGGGGCGGACGGCCCATTTCTTGACCTCCTCCCCCGTCCCACATAAAGTAGGGCGGAGGCGGGAGTGGGTCAGGAAGGCCTCCCGGAGCCTCCCGCTCAATGTTACAGCACCCCTCTCCCCCCCGCCACACCCCCTCAGCCACAATCCGGCGTAAAAGTCCGGCCCATGGGTGAGATAGCATGCTATAGGACTAACAGATACTGTTATGGCCGAGGCAGGAGGAGTGCACTGTTTATTCTAGTCCCACTTTTCTACAGGTCATAACATATATTTAAATTTTCCCACTATTTTTCCCAGAATATAACTCACTAACCAGGTTTCTTTAATGAACAACAAAATGATCAGTTTATTATAAAACAAGTCTTAACCAATAATGAAGGAAAGCATAAACACACAGATTAAAATTTTAAAGTTCCTTTTTACCTTAGCCCCTTCACACTCTCACATACACACACACATGCGCACACACACATTCACCAGTTAACTGGAATAATATAAGGGATTTAAAAAAAATTTTAGAGCTCTGTTACAGACAAAAAAAACCACTTGAGCTGATTACTTGCTCACTTTAAAAAAAAAAAAACAGCAGATGAGATATATTGTTCCAAAACTGGCATACAGTCTAGATTCTGAGTACACTTAGACGGGTCACTGGGATCTTTTAGAACACTTCTTTTCAGGCGGCGTTGAGAAGTAATTTAGCAGGCTTTCTTCAAAGACAGGAGACGAGATGAATTGACACAATGGACTTCTCAGGGTCTTTTAGAGATGCTGGAAAGCGAGCTGGGTTGTGGTCCTCTCTCCTTCCTTGACACTTCTTCAGCAGCAGGCTAACTTTATTTCCTTCCAGAAGGTAAAATGCACTTACACTACAACTAAAAGCCTGCGAGTTTTCTCTCTCAGGTGCACGCTGCTGCTCCCAGGCTTGTCCAATTAAGGGGCATGCTACTGACTTCTCTGTCCACATTTTTCCCTGTTACCAGGGTTTCTGTTCTATTTTTAACTTGAAAACCAGTAAACATTGTTGCCAAACTAGTTCTTTCAGTGCCCTCTTGAAAAAAAACTGGTCCAGCATTTATTCAGTTTGACTATAAATTCCTCAAAAAATATTTTAACAAAAAAACTGAATCATTTCCATAACAATACCCCTTAATTACTATATAATTCCATCATGTTCTTCTACTAATGGTGATAAATGCTCTTGGACCATTAAGTTAAGACTAAAACTAATAGATTAATGTGCAAATAAGATATGATACAGAAGCAATAAGACGCAACAAGAATTTAATAATGCTGTACTTCAAAAAAGATAAAAGATCAGTCTACCAATGGCTAAATTCATCCTTAGCAGAGAACCATACAATTTGCAAGACTTTTGAATGAAAGACTTTATGAATTTGGAGCCACACTAGATATCCATTCAAATTCATCATTTGCTCCGTTAAGCACCAACTTATTGCAGATGTTGCCTTATATCTACTTGTGCAATAACCCCGGAATGTAACTGTCATGCCCAGTACAGGCAAGTCCTATTCATAACTTTAAACATGGACTCTCGTCAGCATAGCATCTTCTGGAACTGAATTTTCCTTTTGTTTTAAATAAACCACAATGGATATTAAAAGTAGACATGAGCTGCAAAGATGTCTGATGAAGGTCAGCTGACTTTTGGCTTGTGTACTCAGGAACTGACTCACCGTTTGAAAGGACAAAAGTATATCTCCCAGCTAAGAGTTGTTATCAACGCCCATCCTGAAACCACAGGGAGACATTCCTGAATTGAATGAATTTCTCCTGAAACAAAGAAGGTCTTAACCCTCCTTAGGATGAATGTTTTAGAACAATAAACCAGGATGGGGCTAATCAACCTCAACCTCCACCATATTTGGAAAAGGAACTGTAAGAAGTCACATGGTGGGGCAGCCATTTTGGTCTCCTTTTAAAAATCTTTATAAATAGAGACTGCAGAAAAAGCAGCAAGCAGACCAGGTAGTACCATCATCTTAAAAGAACTGGAGGCTGTAACATATTAAGGTCTCTGAACCTGTTTCTTTTCAAGTCCACCAGTACAGAAAACCAACCTCCTAGTATTAAGTCTACAAGCAACTAACTTCGTGACCTGCTGAAAATCCACCTCTTCGGGATAACCCTGCAACAATTTTGATATACAACTCCGGCTATCGAATCCACCTAACTACATTTCAGGAGTGAAAAAGCCTTCTTCACCGTGCCCACAACGCATGCCTTTTCCCCAAGTCGAGCCAAATCACGTGACTTATGAACTAGTCCTTTGCTTGTAATTTGTAAAAGTGTACTATCCTTTTAGCAGATTTCTAACTCATGAATGTGTGTGTGTGAGTGGTGAGAGAGTGAAGTAGCGTTAGACTTTCAGGGTGAACGTGTGAATGAAAATAATCCTCTTTATTTAAACACATGAAAAGCATGCTGCTGGTTATTCAAATTGGCCATACACCCAGGGGTTAAGAAACAGACACATCTTCTTTGTCAACAAAAACTTACTGATTACGGACAGTAAAAGGGGAAAGAACTGGGGTTTCAGTTCTCTCTCAATTCTGTCTGTGACAGAAACAATGAAACACCCTTATAATCGGGATTGGGTTTCTGTGTCTGACACATGTGTAGTCTTTTAGTCTCTTCAAGGGCAAATGGATTTAACACTAGTTGAGGTAATCTTCGGTCCAAACGATAAGTTGCTTCACTTCATGACCGATAAAACGTACTGGACAACAACAGTGATGTGAATTGCTACAATTGATACCACTTCTGCTCATACACTGTTAAAAAAACAAAGAACGCATGAAAATTATCCCACACCACTAGGTCATCTTGTTTAACTTAAACTCTCTGCACCTTGTCCTATTGTCCAGGACAGAGGTCTTTTCCTCGTGCAGCCTGCTACTGCTTGACTGTCTCTTGGTATCTCCTCATTTTAAAGAATCTCTCATAAAGCTTGTGAAACTGTCCAATAAGAGCATAGTGTGAGAGAGAAAAGAAAGAGTTCAGTGGAGGAATAACAGTGGATAAGTGAAGGGAACCAGGCAAGTAGTACAGTAATTTGTTGGAAAGGATCAGAACAGTAAGAGAGGTGAAGATAGGAGCATGAAGTGACTGCAAGCAGAGGTATTTGGGTCCAGAGCAGCAGCCTTTACACATGAAATAGGCAAGAGCACCAAGACTGCAACTGTTATATATTGTTATACTATCTGTAAAGTACTAGGAACTAATTAACTAGGAACTAGTTGTTATGTGTAAGTGTTCCAGTGGGGCCACATTCACAGTTGCACTGGAAAGTCACGTGATATGTAGCAGAAAACCAGTTTCACCAGTCCTACAGCAGGCAGCATGGTGGCTGAACAAATAAATTAAAAGCTCAAGCCTTTCCAAGTTTAAAGTGTGATTATTTCAAACAGCTAGGAAGCAGAAAACAGCAAGAAGACATAATATGGTGGCAACGAGTATCTGTGAGTAAACCTAGAACATTTTAAAAGAATTAGAGTGGGAAAACTGACTCAAATTATTGCCACAGAGAGAGAGAGAGAGAAAGGAAAAACTGAATGACTCGTGCAAAAACGAAAAACAAAATGTCAGCCGGGACAGGAATGAATGCACAGCTACAGTCCATAATGAAATGGGAAGCTGATGATGTCGTAGAGGCATTTGAGAAGTTTAAACAAAAGTGCAGATTGCCATTCAACAGTTTCCTAGCGAAGAGGAGAGCGTCAGCTATATCCTTCTGTGTGCTGGAGATCAAGGATTAAATTTATTTAACAGCTAGGACCTAAGTGAAGAGGACGCAGACACCCTGACATTGTTTTGAAAGATTCAGCACCCATCTCCAGCCAAAATCAAATCATCGGATATACCAATATGAATTTCAAGGCCTCAGACAGGAACTAAGTGAGCCTATTGCCAGTTTTTTAAACAAGATATAAAAATGCAGCCAGAAAATATAAATTTAAGGACACAGATGAAAGGCTGATAGATCAGCTCATTTGGGATTCTGCACATCCTGAAGTACAGAAAGCTCTGATCAGAAAGGATAAGCTCCCAATATCGCAGGCTGCAGACACTGCCAGAGCACATGAAGCCACGAGCTGACTGGTGAAGACACTGACTACCCAAACGGCTAGCCTTCAGTTAAGCCAAGAGAAAGGCAGAATATACACCAAACAGAGAGGAAAACATGCAGGAGCTGTGGACCACCACATGAATTCACAGACAGAAGGAAATGTCCTGCATATGGATCAATCTGCAGAGCTTGCAGAAAAAGCAATCACTGGGAAAAGATGTCCAGAACAAGGCAAGAAGTTGGTAGACAAGTGACCAGAGCCAGAGTAACAGGGTGAATGAGTAGTGAAAGAAACCAAAACATCCATATCCTGGAAGATGATGATTGGTTTGAGATCATGATAGACATAGGAACCATACAATTGCACGAAATGTCTGGATGTGACAGTTCCCAGAGAAAAGAAATTCACACAACCATTTAGATCAGGAAGAGGGTGAGAAATAAGCCCACAATGATAAATCTGAAGGTGAAGATTGATACTGGAGCACAGAGTAACATCATCCTGCTCAGACTATACCAGAAGATCTTTCCTGAAATTTTGGAGGAAAATGGTTATCCAAGGAAGGGTGCTCTGAAACCAAACAACCGTCATGCTAACAGCATACAGGGGAACTGAGATTTGACAGCTAGGAACAACCCAAATCAGAGGGACACACAAAGGAAAAGATACTAACTGTATGTTCTACCTCACTAAAACAGATGGTCCTGCTATCCTAGGGTTGAGGAGTTGCAAAGAACTGCAGATTATCTCAGTAAACCGTGAGGTGAAGGAGGCAACACTGAGGGTTGAAGATAGTACACCCATTGAAAAGCACCCTCCAATCAGAAGCAAAGAAGATCTGGTACAAATGTACCCACAGTGTTTTGATGAGACAGTTGGATGCTTTGAAGATTTTGAGTATCACATCACTATTGGCCCAGCGATGAAACCAGTGATTCATCCCCCATGTAAAGTACCAATAGAACTAAAAGGAAAGCTGGAAAGAGAGCTCCAAGAAATGGAAGAAAAGAAGGTGATCGCCAGAGTCACAGAGCCGACAGAATGGATTAATTCTATCGTGGTAAGAGAGAAGCCAAATGGACGGCTAAGAATTTACCTAGATCCCAAGGATCTTAACCAACCAATAAAGAGGGATCACTACCCTATTCCAACATTGGAAGAAATCACACCTGCACTGGCAGGGGCAAAAGTTTTCAGCAAGATTGATGCCAGAAATGGCTACTGGAATGTGAAACTAGACACAGAATCTTCACTGTTGACAACATTTAACACATCCTTTGGATGGTACAAATTCCTGCATCTACCTTTTGGCCTCAAAGTGAGCCAGGATGTGTTCTAACAGAAAGTAGACAATACATACAGGGGATGTAAAAGAGCAGTCAGCATAGCAGATGAAATCCAGATATATGGTGTAGATGGAAAAGACCATGACAAGCATCTACATGAAACCATGGAGAGTACCAGGAAAGCTGGGTTTAAACTAAACACAGACAAATGCATTGTGAAAGTGACAGAATGCCTGTTCTTCGGAATGGTGTACACACCTGATGGAGTCAAGCTGAGTCCTGAAAGCATCTCAGACATCTCTGGGATGGAAACCCCAAGAGATAAGAGAGAGTTGAGAAGTTTCCTCGGTTTGAGACAATACATGAGCTCATTTATTCCGCACATGTCAGAACACACAGCAAACCTTCGGGAGCTGATGAAAGAAGATGTAGAGTACTAGTGGTCAGAGACACATGACAAGAGTTTCAACAAACTCAAAAAGGCAGTATACAAGGATACAAGTCTGTCGTACTAAGACAGACAAAAATTTGTTATTCTGCAAGTAGATGCTTCCACAAAAGCACTGGGAGCAGCCCTAGTACAAGAGGGAAAGCTGATAGCATTTGCATCCAAAGCTCTAACATCAGCTGAGACATGATATGCCAACATAGAAAGAGAACTTTTAGCAGTCACGTATGGGTGTGAAAAACTCCACACATATCTCTATGGGAGAAAGTTCTTAGTGGAGAGTGATCATCGTCCACTGGAGCAGATCTACAAGAAAAATTTCTGTAAAGCACCAGGAAGACTGCAGAGGTTACTCTTGAGGCTTCAGAGTTACGATTTAACTCTGAAATATAAGCCAGGAAGAGAAATGGTGCTGGTAGACCCCTATCTCGGTAGTCACCACAAGATAAACACAAGATAGAAGATCTAGGTATAAAGATTCATCACCTAGTGAATGTAACACCACTGAACCTCAGTCAAATTAGAGATGAGACCAGCAAAGATGAGGAATTACAGATGCTATTCCAGCAAGTGATCCAGGGATGGCCTGATAGACCAGTACTGGCTGTGTGTGCTGTATCCTATCAGAGATGACATCTCACTAAAAGATGGTGTTCTGCTGGCCGGATCCAGATTAATCAAACCCAAAACAATGCAGGAAGAACTTCTGCAAAAGATACCTGAAGGCCACATGGGAATGAAGAAGTGTAAGCTCAGAGCCAAATCAGCTGTGATAGGCATATACAAAGATATCGAAAATATGGTATCTACAATGTGCAATGTATGTCAGAAGTACAGAAACATACAGCAAAAAGAAGAGATGATAGCTACTGAAGTACCACCCAGACCATGGCATACTGTTGGAGTCGATTTATTCACACATAATCAAGAATGGTATCTCATAGTCGCAGACTACTACCCAAAGTTCCCTTTTATCCGGAAGGTGAAAGACTTGAGAGCCACAACAATCATCTCAGCAGTACAAATTCTGTTCGCTGAGCAAGGGATTCCTGAAAGGTTAAGATGTGACAATGGCACCCAATTTACATCCAGAGAATTTAAGGAATTCGCTGACGAGTATGGATTCAACACCATCACTTCATCACCACACTACCCAGAGGGACACGGATTTATAGAAAGACACGTCCAGATGGTCAAAAGAACACTGGTGAAATGCCAAGAGACGAAGAAAAACCCACACTAGCCATATTGTCACTCTGATCCACACCGCTCAAGGCTGACATGAAATCACCTGCAGAGTGGTTAAATGGAAGAAAATATAAGACTACTCTGCCAAACAAAGTACATCCTTCAAGTGACCAGGAGGAAGTGAGACAACAACTCACTAAAGCACAGGTAAGAGGAGAGCAACACTTCAACAAGTATGCTAAATTCCTACCCGAGCTGTTGAAAGGACAAACTGTACATGTACAGGATCCAATCATGAAAACATGGACCTCAGCAAAGGTTGTTGGTGAAGCTGAGACTCTAAGGTCATACATCACTGAGACTGAAAATGGTAATCAAATAAGAAGGAACAGAATCCATATTCAACCTACACCTGAGCTGGAAAAACAGAAAAGACCATCAACAACACCAGAAACATTACCATCCAGTGAGACAAAATAAGAACATCACCAGCAAGTGACATAACATCACCTGTACAGCGTGCCAACTCACTACTGAGAGCAACAAATGCCAAATCTACAAGATGGAGGCACAACATCTTATCACCCAAGCGATACCATGTATAATATTTTTTAGAAAAAGAATACATGCTATAAAAGACTCTAAAAAGGGGTTAAGATTATTTCCAAAAGTTGATGGATAATCTTCTTTAGTTATATTGACAGTTATATTGATATAGGTGCATAATGTTATAAAGAAAGAGGGATGTTATATATTATACTATCTGTAAAGTGCTTGGAACTAATTAGCTAGGAACTAGTTGTTTTTTTCATTCGTGGGATGTGGGCATCGCTGGCTAGGCCAGCATTTATTGCCCATCCCTAATTGCCCTTGAGAAGGTGGTGGTGAGCTGCCTTCTTGAACCACTGCAGTCCATGTCAGGTAGGTATACCCACAGTGCTGCTGGGCGTTATGTGTAAGTGTTCCAGTGAGGTCACATTCATGACTGCACTGGAGAGTCATGTGTTGTAACAGAAAACCAGTTTCACCAGTCCTACAGCAGGCATCATGGTGGCTAAACAAATAAATGAAAATCTCAAGCCTTTCTAAGTTTAAGGTGTGATTATTTCCAACATCTGGGAACCAGAAAAAAGCAATAAGACATAACAGCAACATTATTAGGTGCAACATCTCAGATGTGAGTGGTCGAGAAGCAGTTCAGTAGACTTCATAGTGAGATGATGCAGGTTTTACGAAAGAGGTGGAGAAAATCCATTTGGTGGAGTCCTGAGAATGGGGGACCGATTCTGTGGCCAGGTTGGCAGTTGTGGGACAAGAGTCTGTTGGTGTTTGAATGGTCAACCTGAGGGCTGAGACAACCAAAACAACTTAAATTTATATTGTATCTTTAATGTCGTAAAATGTCTCAAGACACTTCAAGGAGCATTAACAAATACAATTTCACACCGAGCCACATAAGAACATATTAGGATAGTTTAGGCATGTCCCCTCAAAGATAAAGGGTGGTACTGCCAAATCTAGAGCCCCTTGGTTATCTAGAAGGTTACAGGGTAAGTTAAAGCAGAAAATGAAAGCTTATGATGATCACAAAAATCTTAATACTTTAGAAAGCCTAGAGGAGTATAGAAAGTGCAGGGATGAAGTAAAAAAGAAAATTAGAAAAGCAAAGAGAGGACATGAAAAACTATTGGCAGGTAAAATCAAGGAAAACCCTAAGATGTTTTATCAGTACATTAAGAGCAAGAGGATAACTAAGGAAAGGGTAGGGCCTGTCAGAGATGTACAAGGGAACTTGTGCATGGATGCAGAAGATGTGGGCAGGGTTCTTAATGAGTTTTTTGTCTCTATCTTCACAAAGGAGAGGGATGATGTAGACATTGTAGTTAAAGAGGAGGAGTGTGAAATATTAGATACGATAAGCATAATGCGAGAGGAAGTACTAGAGGATCTGACATTCTTGAAAGTGGATAAATCACCAGGGCCAGATGGATTGCATCCCAGGTTGTTAAAGGAAGCCACGGAGGAAATAACGGATGCGCTGAGGATCATCTTCAAATCCTCACTAGATACAGGAGAGGTACCAGACAATTGGAGATTTATGAACATTGTACCATTGTTTAAATAGGATGCGAGGGATAGGCCATATAATTATAGGCCTGTCAGTCTGACCTCGGTGGTGTGTAAATTGTTAGAATCTATTCCGAGGGACAGGATAAATTGCCACTTAGAAAGGCACGGATTAATCAGGGATAGCATGGATTTGTTAAGGGAAGTAAGGCCCCACAAGGCAGACTGGTCAGTAAAATGAAAGCCCATGGGATACAGGGGAATGTGGCAAGTTGGATCCAGAATTGGTTCGGGGACAGGAAACAAAGGGTAGTAGTCGACAGATGTTTTTGTGAATGGAAAGCTATTTCCAGTGGCGTTCCACAGGGCTCAGTGTTGGGTCCCTTGCTGTTTGTGGTATATATTAATGATTTGGACTTAAATGTGGGAGGCATGATTGGGAAATTTGCTGATGACACAAAAATTGGCTGTGTTGTTGATAGTGAAGAGGATAGCCGTAGACTCCAGAAAGATATCAATGGTTTTGCTATGAGTTGGCTATGATAGATTGGGGAACGTTACTTAAAGGGTTGACAGTGGATAGACAATGGCTAGCATTTAAAGAGTGCATGGATGAATTACAACAATTGTTCATTCCTGTCTGACACAAAAATAAAACAGGAAGGGTGGCTCAACCGTGGCTTGCCAAAGAAATTCGGGATAGTATTAGATCCAAAGAGGAGAAATATAAAATGGTCAGAACAAGCAGCAAACCTGAGGATTGGGAGCAGTTTAGAATTCATCAAAGGAGGACAAAGGGATTGATTAAGAAAGGGAAAATAGAGTATGAGAGTAAGCTTGCCGAGAACATAAAAACTGATTGTAAAAGCTTTTATAGATATGTGTAGAGAAAAAGATTAGTGAAGACAAATGTGGGTCCCTTACAGTCAGAAACGGGGGAATTTATAATGGGGAACAAAGAAATGGCAGACCAATTAAATACATACTTTGGTTCTGTCTTCACAAAGGAGGACACAAATTACCTCCCAGAAGTGTTGGGGAACACAGGGTCGAGTGAGAAGGAGGAACTGTATGAAATCAGTATTAGTAGGGAAATGGTGTTAGGGAAATTGACAGGATTGAAGGCCGATAAGTGCCCAGGGCCTGATAATCTACATCCCAGAGTACTTAAGGAAGTGGCCCTGGAAATAGTAGATGCATTGCTGGTCATTTTTCAAAATTCTATAGACTCTGGAACAGTTCCAACGGATTGAAGGGTTGCTAATGTAACCCCACTATTTAAAAAAGGAGGCAGAGAGAAAACAGGGAATTATAGCCTGACATCAGTAGTGGGGAAAATGCTGGAGTCCATTATAAAAGATGTAAAAGCAGAGCACTTGGAAAACAATGACATGATCAGACAAAGTCAACATGGATTTACGAAAGGGAAATCATATGCAGTGAGTGGCGCAGCGGTTAGCACCGTAGTCTCACAGCTCCAGTGACCTGGGTTCGGTTCAGGGTACTGCCTGTGTGGAGTTTGCAAGTTGTTTCTGTGACTGTGTTGGTTTCCACCAGGTGCTCCAGTTTCTTCCCACAGCCAAAGACCTGCAGGTTGATAGGTAAATTGGCCATTACAAATTGCCCCTAGTGTAGGTAGGTGGTAGGAGAATTGTGGGAATGTGGTAAGGAATATGGGATTAATGTAGGATTAGTATAAATGGGTGGTTGATGGTCAGCACAGACCCGGTGGGCCGAAGAGTCTGTTTTAGTGCTGTATCTCTCTATGACTCTAAATCTACTGGAATTTTTTGAGGTGTAACTAGTAGAATTGATAAGGGAGAACCAGTGGATGTGGTGTATTTGGACTTTCAGAAGGCTTTCGATAAGGTCCCACATAGGAGATTAGTGTGCAAAATTAAAGCACATGGGATTGGGGGTAAGGTACTGACATGGATAGAGAACTGGTTGGCAGACAAGAAACAAAGAGTAGGAATAAACAGGTCTTTTTCCGAGTGGCAGGCAGTGACTAGTGGGGTACCGCAGGGATCAGTTCTAGGACTCCAGCTATTCACAATATATATTAATGATATAGATGAGGGAATTAAATGTAATATATCCAAGTTTGCAGATGACACAAAGCTGGGTGGGAGGGTGAGCTGTGAGGAGGATGCAGAGAAGCTCCAGTGTGATTTGGACAAGTTGAGTGAGTGGGAAAATACATGGCAGATGCAGTATAATGTGGATAAACGTGAGGTTATCCACTTTGGTGGCAAAAAACAGAAAGGCAGATTATTATCTGAATGGCGATAGATTGGGAAAGGGGGAGGTGCAGCGATACCTGGGTGTCCTTGTGCACCAGTCGCTGAAAGTAAGCATGCAGATGCAGCAGGCAGTTAAGAAGGCAAATGGCATGTTGGCCTTCATAGCGAGAGGATTCGAGTACCAGAAGTCTTGCTGCAATTATACAAGACCTTGGTGAGACCGCACCTTGAATATTGTGTGCAGTTTTGGTCTCCTTATCTGAGGAAGGACGTTCTTGCTATGGAGGGAGTGCAGCGAAGGTTCACCAGACTGATTCCTGGGATGGCAGGACTGACGCATGAAGAGAGATTGCGTCGATTAGGCTTGTATTCGCTTGAGTTTAGAAGAATAAGAGGGGATCTGATAGAAACCTTCAAAATTCTAACAGGACTGGACAGACTAGATGCAGGAAGGATGTTCCCGATGGTGGGGGAGTCCCCAGGGGTCACAGTCTAAGGATAAGGGGTAAGCCATTTAGGACTGAGATGAGGAGAGATTTCTTCACCCAGAGAGTGGTGAACCTGTGGAATTCTCTACCACAGAAAGCAGTTGAGGCCAAATCATTAAATATATTCAAGAAAGAGTTAGATATAGTTCTTAGGGCTAAAGGGATCAAGGGATACGGGAGAAAGCGGGAACAGGGTACTGAGTTTGGATGATCAGCCATGGTCATATGCATGATCGGTGCAGGCTCGAAGAGCGGAATGACCTACTCCTGCTCCTATTCTATGTTTGGTTGTGTGGGTGGAAAAGTGACAAATGGAATTCAATACAGATAAGTGTGAGGTATTGCATTTGGGGAGGGCAAATAAAGTGAGGGAATACACAATAAACGGGAGGATATTGAGAGGGTTAGAAGAAGTGAGAGACCTTGGAGTGCATGTCCACAGGTCCCTGAAGGTGGCCGGACAGGTAGATAGAGTGGTGAAGAAGGCATATGGAATGATTTTCTTTATTGGCCAAGGTATAGAATACAAAAGCAGGGATATAATGCTGGAACTGTATAAATCACTGGTTAGGCCACAGTTGGAGTATTGTGCACAGTTCTGGTCACCACATTACAGAAAGGACATAGTTGCTCTGGAGAGAATGCAGAGGAGAGTTACAAGAATGTTGCCAGGGCTTGAAGGTTGCAGCTATGAGGAAAGATTGGATTGGCTAGGGTTGTTTTCCTTAGAACAGAGGAGGCTGAGGTGTGACTTAATTGAGGTGTACAAAATATGAGGGGCCTAGATAGAGTAGACAGGAAGGACCTGTTTCCCCTAGCAAGAGGTCAATTACCACGGGGCACAGATTTAAGGTGATTGGCAGAAGGATTCGAGGTGACGTAAGGAAAAACCTTTTCACCCAGAGGATGGTGGGTGTCTGGAATTCACTCCCACGATTAGTGGTGGAGGCAGAACCTCTCAATTCTTTTAAAAGGTACCTGGACATGCACCTGAAGTTCTGTAACCAGCAAAGCTGTGGACCAGATGCTCAAAGGTGAGATTAGATTGGGTGGCTAGTTTTTTTTAAGCCGGCATGGACACAACGGGCTGAATGCCCTCCTTCTGTGCCCTAATTTTTCTATGGTTCTATTAAAATACAAAAGCTTGGTCAAAGAGGTTGGTTTGAGGGAGCGTCTTAAAGATGGTGAGAAATGTAGAGAGGGGCGAGGTTTAAAGATGAAATTCTCCAATGGTGAAGCGATTAAAATCATGAATGCACATGAGGACAGAATTGAAGGAGTGCTGGGATCATAGACAGTTGTAGGGTAGTTGATTAGAGATAAGGAGGAGCGAAACTATGGAGGGATTTGAAAACAAGGATGAGAGTTTTAAAATCGAGGCATTGCCAGACAGGGGCACCAGTATAGCTCAGAGTACAATGGTGAGGAGTGAATGGGATTTGGTGCCAGCTACAATATCGACAACAGTTTCGGATGAGCTCAATTTTATATAATAAAAGCAAAATACTACAGCTGCTGCAAATTTGAAATAAAAAGTGCTGGAAATACTCAGTAGGTCAGGCCGCATCTGTGGAGAGAGAAGCAGAGTTAATGTTTCAGGTCAGTGACCTTTCATCAGAACTGTTGCTTCTCTCTCCACAGATGCTGCCACACCTGTTGAGTATTTCTGTGAGAAACATAGCCCACTTAATAATAATTTACACCAAGTCAAACTCTGAAGAAGTAAGTTTATTTAACGTTCTTGCAAGATCGGGTGTCCTACAAGCAGGCACACCCATCAACATATTCAGTTCATGTTTATACAATACAAATCCATTTGTCCATGCCTTTATTTTACATTATTGGTTATAACATATTATGACACTAACCTATCCTATAGTTGCTACACTCTCCTCCTCTGTTTACTTCTCCCCCTACTCTAACTTTCTAGCCCCTAACTC
Organism: Heterodontus francisci; assembly: GCF_036365525.1. NCBI lineage: Eukaryota > Metazoa > Chordata > Chondrichthyes > Heterodontiformes > Heterodontidae > Heterodontus > Heterodontus francisci. The sequence goes on along the minus strand of NC_090371.1, from coordinate 127,769,303 downwards.
TTGTTTTTGTTTTACCTTATTTGGCTCTCCATTGTGTGTTTTAACTTGCAGCTGTCAGCCTTTATCTTAGTGGGGCAGTTTCTTATTCACTACATCCTTTGTTCTAACTCTTGCTGTTTTTCTTTTCTCTGCCTAAACACAATTTTTAACTGCTGTACTGTCTCAAGGTCTTTACTTACATACCCTTATCGGTTCTCTTTTTCAGTGATTTCATTATGTTGTGTAGAAATGACTTCTCAGTAATTTTCCACAAGCTGTAGAAACAACATTTCAGTATTTCTTATTCTCACAATTCCCCCTCTTCCTTTACTTAATCCTTGTTGTTTTCTACATACTGCGGAGGGTTCTCATATGTCCTCTCAAATTCTCTGAGCATTATTTCAGCCGCCTTTTCAATGTCTGTATTTCCGTTGATACTATCCACTTTGTCATTACCTAACAGGTACATACTCTCTTCCTGGCCTCTTTGTATTGACATCTGCTTCGTCAAAGCTGTCTCAATCAATCGCTGTGTCAGCCCTCTTACACAAGGAATAATACAACACCCGATGGCTATTAGTATTCCGACAACCGTGATCAGGGAGGTAAAAACCGAGATTATCATGCCTTTCCATTTTCCAAACCAGGATTCAAGCCACCCCGTCAGGGAAGTGTCTGCTCCTGAATTTTCGGCCATCCCTTCTGCTAAAGTTGTTAACCCTTGCAGTGCTCGGGTGATTGAACCATCGGGTGCTGTGTTATTTGGGATAAATGTGCAACATTTCCCTCCTAACATTATACACACACCTCCTTTTTCTGCTAAGATCATATCTAGAGCCAGTCGATTTTCCCAAGCCATTCTACTAGTGGCATCTAATTGTTCAGCTATACCTTTTACCGCATCTCTAGTATAATTTATAAATCTTTGTTGGTTGTAATAAATATAATTTATCCAATCTACATTTTTGTTAATAGTGACCCACCAAAACAAAGACTCGAAACCGGCGGTTATTTGGTTTCGGGCCTTGAATTCATCAGGTACCCCTCTTGGGACCCCTATGAAATCCATGTATACCCGGTCGTCAAAAGAGTTCGCTATCACTTCCCTTTTACCCCTTTCCCTCGTTATTATCTTTTGTTTCTCAAATGCCAAGGTGAATGGTATTGCCAATTGAACAATTGCGCACGTCCCCTTCCACTGGGAGGGTAGGGTCTGTCTCAGGATTTTTCCTCCGCAATACCACCATAAATCCGCTCTGGGGACATTCAATGATGAGTAGTTCCCTCCCCTGACTCTTCCAGTTACGTCCTCAGTCTCTATGCATGACTTCAACTCTCCCATATTTCTGGTTAGCTCCGCACCGTGTCGACTTACGCATGATGTGTGATTCACACCGGTGGCTAAAAATGAAGGGGGAGTCCTTGAATCTTTTTTCTCTAGGGGAGGGAACATTATTGACAAGGATATGCAAGTTTGAATACCCCAAGCCGTCTTATCCTGATATAGGGCTAACATGCATTCCATGCCCTTTCGGTCACGCTCCCACCCCAGCGGGAAAGGTACTACTTGAGCTATCGGTCTACCAGATGCACAAGCATAGCAATTGTTTTTGTTCAAACCTTTTACAGTATATTTTATCCATTCTACCCAGGCATTTGTGTCCCCGTAACCGGTTTCTATCTCAATTGTCTTTCTCAAGTCTTTTACCTCTATTATTTTTACTATGTTAGGATCGTTATGAGAGGTCCCTTTTAGTTTGTTAGATGGTTTACCAGTCTTATCTATTGTTACCTGAAAACAACATTTTAATTCACCTTTCTTTTTCCCTTCTCTAACTGTTACTCCAAACACCTTGTTGTCTAATTGGAAGTGGGTAATACAAAAACATCCAACCCATTTTATTTCCTGGCTACTTTTGAAAAGAAAGAGAGAAAGAGAGAAGGCACACAATATTACAGACAGTATTTCCGCGCTCGCGCCGCTATATAAAAAAGTTCGTTACTCAAAGTCTTTTTAGCTTTATTTTCAATGGTTCTTCTGTTAATTCGGTTGTCCAAGTTCCTTCCTCGGCCGGGGGGGTTGTACCGGCCCCTTGATTCTTGTGTAGTGGGTCCAACCTCTTTCTGCCGTTCTTATGGTTGTTTCAGTGGTTAGGAGAGTCTGGTATGGTCCTTCCCAGTTCGGTTGTAGTTTAGTCTCTTTCCACGATTTCACCAGAACCCAATCTCCTGGTTGGATCTTGTGCACTGCAAATTCGAGAGGTGGGGTCTGTGCTAACAGGCCTTGCTTCCTGAGGAATGACAATGAGGAAGACAACGCCAGTATATAGTTCTTTAGAAACGAATCTTTAGTTTCTAAGGTTGGCATCTCGCCCCTGGTTCCCATATAGGGTAATCCGAATAGCATTTCATAGGGGACAGTCCCACATCTTTTCTAGGGGCTGTCCGAATTCTGAGTATCGCTATAGGTAAACATTTGGTCCAGGGTAACCTTGTTTCAAGTACCAGTGCCATGCCTTTCTGCTCACTTCCACATTCCCCCCTTTTATCATTCTATGATAACCTTCTCTCTACTGATCAACTTATATATGATTATATATATTCACTAGGATTATGTGGATCTATTTACTCAAATAACATTTAAACAGTATAATATAAAAGCAAATATAAAAAACTCAGCAACTGCTGAATCAGAAGGGTAGGCTGAGCCACCCTCTAACAAGGGGGCGTGTATTAGCCTGGTCAGTATGTTTTTCATTCTAACTTTCCCCTGGGATTGTCATGTCTGGGTGATAAGAAGAGTGCTGTTGAAGTACAATGTCTCTCTCTCTCTCTCTCGCTGTACCAGCTGCAAGGCCAAGTTGCCTCTGCAGCCCTGAAGTTATGAAGTCAGCTAGCTTGTTAGCAATACATGACTGATTAATTGTTTCATCTTAAATGTTCCCATGTAATTCTGTTCTTAAAAATTCTAAAATCTAAATTCTGTTCTCACAGTCCCCCTTTTGATTCTTCAAAACATTTTTTAAAAATCAATCCTTTGATCCCACCTAGGTGCCTTTAATGGTCTCTATTTGTCTAGAAACAGCCTTCAACACCCAGAGGGGTCGCACTCAATACGCCGCCTGCTTGTGCCATAAGAGGGGCCTGCGGTAACTCTGTAAAGGCATAAGTTTTGCAGGGGCTTCAACTACTTGTTTACAACATAAAAGGGTGGAACACTTGTACAATTACCATCTCATTTAAGCTTCACTGTTTTTCTCTGGCTTCATCTCTATTAACGAAAACTTTCTGCGCTTCTCTGAGCAGTTCGTCCAATTGTTTTTCACTCCATCCATCTATCTTTTGAATTTTCTTTTGGATGTCTGGCCATGATTTTGTTACAAAATGGACTCGAAGGAGTCCTTGGGCAACCGGGTCTTCTGGATCTAAACCTGAATATTTCATCATTGTGTCCCGTAATCTCTCTAAGAAATTTGAGGGAGTCTCATCCTTTTCCTGTCTTACTTCGAAGGCCTTATTCAAATTTTGTGATTTCGGGACAGATTCCCTAATGCCTTTTACTATCAGATTTCTAAGGCCTTTCATCTGGCCCCTATGGCCGACGTTATTGTTCTGCCACTGCGGGTCTTGATTAGGGTATTTTTGTTCGGCTGGTTCGTTTCCCCCTACCCCGGGAGGGTTTTCTCTTTCCCAAATTTTCAGGGGTCTTCTACGAGGACTTTCATTTCCTTTTTAAACACTCTTACCTCTCCTGACGTTAATGGTGCACTAACAAATCCAATTTCATTATTTCCTATTGGTACCTCTCTCAAGGGCATCATTGTCTTAGGAGACTCTCTGTCTCTATCGTCGTCGTTATCGTTGGGTTTAGGGGTGGTCCTTCTTGCTGTCCTTAGATCATATTTGGGTCTTTTTCTCCTTGGTTTTTGACTCTAAATCCCAATACTCCAACATCCGTCCCAATGGACTTTCTGGAGGGATGTTGCCGGCAGACTTTCCTTGTCTCCCATCGTCTTCCTTTTTAGACGATTTATTTCCCATGGTTTACAGTATTCACCTCCTAACTGAAGGGTCTTGTAGCCTACGGTATTCACCTCCTAGATGAAGGGTCTTATACCTTACGGTATTCACCTCCTAACTAAAGGGTCTTATACCATACAGTACTCACCTCCTAGCTGAAGGGTCTTGTGCCCCACAGTATTCACCTCCTAACTGAAGGGTCTTATACCTTACGGTACTCACCTCCTAACTGAAGGGTCTTATACCATACAGTACTCACCTCCTAGCTGAAGGGTCTTGTGCCCCACAGTATTCACCTCCTAACTGAAGGGTCTTGTACCCTATGGTATTCACCTCCTAGCTGAAGGGTCTTATACCTTACGGTACTCACCTCCTAACTGAAGGGTCTTATACCATACAGTACTCACCTCCTAGCTGAAGGGTCTTATACTGCAGGACTGTAAAATTCACTCCTCAAGGACTTTTAGTACTTAGAAGGTCTTATCCTACAGTTAACCATAAGTCACCAAGATAATACTTAAAAGTCGTTTTTCTTACCTTGGTCCATGCACGGAGTTGCCTGACTTCACGTGTGTACCTGCCGCACTAAATACTCGTTCAGAGTGACTTCCCTAGGATCGTTTTCAGTCGATTACTCGGGTCCGCTACCAACGAGAGAAACGAGACCGTTTTTAAATTAACGGGACGCGTCTTCTCGTCTGTCGTCGGCCGCGGTCCCGGCAATGATGAAGAGATCCCGGACGAGCCCCCAATTGTTAGAAACGTAGCCCACTTAATAATAATTTACACCAAGTCAAACTCTGAAGAAGTAAGTTTATTTAACGTTCTTGCAAGATCGGGTGTCCTACAAGCAGGCACACCCATCAACATATTCAGTTCATGTTTATACAATACAAATCCATTTGTCCACGCCTTTATTTTACATTATTGGTTATAACATATTATGACACTAACCTATCCTATAGTTGCTACAGTCTCCTCCTCTGTTTACTTCTCCCCCTACTCTAACTTTCTAGCCCCTAACTCTTGTTTTTGTTTTACCTTATTTGGCTCTCCATTGTGTGTTTTAACTTGCAGCTGTCAGCCTTTATCTTAGTGGGGCAGTTTCTTATTCACTACATCCTTTGTTCTAACTCTTGCTGTTTTTCTTTTCTCTGCCTAAACACAATTTTTAACTGCTGTACTGTCTCAAGGTCTTTATTTACATATCCTTATCAGTTCTCTTTTTCAGTGATTTCATTATGTTGTGTAGAAATGACTTCTCAGTAATTTTCCACAAGCTGTAGAAACAACATTTCAGTATTTCTTATTCTCACATTTCCATCACTTTTTGTTTTTATTTCAATTTTATATAAGATGGGAAATGGGAAGCCAGCCAGGCATAGTTAAATTTAGAGGTAACAAAGGCATGGATAAGGGTTTTAGCAGCAGCTGAACTGAAACAGGAGCTGAGTTGCGGTGTAGATGGTCAGGGTGCCCCACTTAATATCAAGACAGTGTGCGATAAATGCTGAAGTAAAATACCACGGATGCTGTAAATCTGAAACAAAAACAAAAAATGCTGGAAATACTCAGCAGGTCAGGCAGCATCTATGGAGAGTACAGTTAACGTTTCAGGTCTGTGACCTTTCAAAAGAACTCTGAAACGTTAACTTTGATTTTCTCTGCACAGATGCTGCTTGACCTGCTGAGTATTTCCAGCATTTTCTGTGATCAATGCAATCTGCACACCACAAATCTCATTCTGGAAAAGCAGGTTTGACCAGACCCTCCAGGCCAGAAGGATCATTGATGCATTGCTTCGCAGCCTCTCACTGATCCTGCGCAGAGCACAGCAGCTGGGAGTCAGAGCACCAGACCAAACCTATGCCGAACACGTGCCGGAAGCTGCAGGAGGGGGCGGTGCTGTGAACGTGTCGAATGTTTATGGTGAAAATTGGCCACTATCGGCTCCTATTACTGTCGCTCGCTGCTGTATCTCTTACCGGACTCGCATGACTTCCCCTGACACGAATGTCCCGGTCACGCTGCTCGCCCCTTCTCCGGCGAGTCTCAAGCGGTGAGTGTCCCCATGTTTAGCTGAGCCCAGCCAGGCCTTAACCGACCGGGGACAGTGCTGGAAATGGAGCAGGCAGAGCCCGCCCGGCTCAGGCGGGGCTTCAACCTCCTGAAACAGGCGTGTCTATCGTGGCCTGGGTGGCTGGGCCTTGGCTTGAAACCGCCAAGGTTTTAGCGTCTGAAGAGTAGGACAGTTTTCCTTTAATCCAGGAGTTTCCAGGCTTCTAGTAACGTAGTTACAGCCATGTCTGCTTTATTGCTGTAAAAGATTAGTAAACCCGGAAGACTCGACGGCATCTTTCCTTTAACTACTCGACGCGAAGACGTCAAATTAATTCTGAAGTAACGGAGTTCAGACTTCTACATGTGCACAAGCTGGTGTTTATGCGCAACAGATCTTGCCTATTCACAACGTCCCAAAGATCACTCTTAAAAGATCTTCGTTCACAGTATCTGAATTTTATAATAACTCTTTTCAACCTTTGTAGTTTCAAAAAAGTCCAATGAGACAAATGACTAGTTTTTTTGTGAGAGAAGTTTGTTGAGGTGTAAATTTTGGCCAGGACAGTGGGCCAGACAGTGTTATTCAAATTGAGCCATGGGATCTTTTACACCCACCCGAGAGGGAAGATAGGACATCAGTTTGTTGTCTCTTCTGAAAGATGGTGCCTCCTACAGTGTAACTTTCCCTTAGTACTGCACTGAAGTGCCAACTTGGCTTGCGTGTTGAGGACCCTGAAGTGGACCTTGAACCTATGACCACCTGCGCTGGATTTTATCTGGCTCTTGGAGATGGGAAGTGGGAGGGACACAGGATGGCAAGGGGTGGTGCTGGGCAGCGTGCCTGACATCCTGCTCTCTCAGTTTTAAGTATTTGATTCCCACTGTTAAAAATAAAGATCAGGGAATGGCTGAAGGATTGTCCAAAAAGAAAAATTAAGAACAGCGTGAATTGAATAAAATGAGAAATGAAAGGTTTTAAACTATGTTCTCTTCCTATTCTCTCATTGTTTACTTTTTTCTGCTTACTTTGAGAACCTTAGAGGTTGAATTCATTGCAAAGTTGTATTCTGATATCATCTGATAGCTTTCCATCACAAGTACAAACAATTTATTTTCTTTAGAGATACAGCACTGAAACAGGCCCTTCGGCCCACCGAGTCTGTGCCAACCATCAACCACCCATTTTATACTAATTCTACATTCTCCTACCACATCCCCACAATTCTCCTACCACCTACCTACACTAGGGGCAATTTATAATGGCCAATTTATCTATCAACCTGCAAGTCTTTGGCTGTGGGAGGAAACCGGAGCACCTGGCGGAAACCCACGCAGTCACAGGGAGAGCTTGCAAGCTCCACACAGGCAGTACCCAGAATCGAACCCGGGACACTGGAGCTGTGAGGTTGCAGTGCTAGCCACTGTGTCGCCCGAGTGGAGCATACTTTTATTCCACTATGAATTAGTGATGTAACACCTAATGGTGGCTACCTTTTCTAAAGCACAGAATTAGTAATTCTGCAGTTGTCAAAACTAAATGCAGGGACTCTGTTCATTGGTTAGTTGAGTCAGCGGCTCATTTGAAGTGGATCTGTAAGTTAGGGCGGCGCAGTGGTTAGCACTGCAGCCTCACAGCTCCAGCGACCCGGGTTCAATTCTGGGTACTGTCTGTGTGGAGTTTGCAAGTTCTCCCTGTGTCTGCATGGGTTTCCTCCGGGTGCTCCGGTTTCCTCCCACAGCCAAAAGACTTGCAGGTTGATAGGTAAATTGGCCATTATAAATTGCCACTAGTATAGGTAGGTGGTAGGGGAATATAGGGACAGGGGACAGGTGAGGATGTGGTAGGAATATGGGATTAGTGTAGGATTAGTATAAATGGGTGGTTAATGGTCGGCACAGACTCGGTGGGCCGAAGGGCCTGTTTCAGTGCTGTATCTCTAAATCTTAAAAATCTAAATCTAAAACACTTGTCTAGCATAGGAACAGAAATGTTAAGGGAATAATTTGTGTAAAATTGTTTTGTGGGATCAACAATGTATCTTCCACTTATTTGTGTCGAATGCATGTGCGAGTTGGTTATCTGATTTGCAGGATATATCAGTTGTACCAGCTATTGAAGTTTATTTAGCAGCTTATGATCTTTTAAATTGTTTTATAGAGCAGGTTTTTCTTAAAATAGTAGATAGGATTTGTAAAATATAATCTTCTGGATGAAGGGATATTGGAAATATTATTAGAGCTATTTTGTTTGAATGGAGGGATAAACACCAACATAGATTGGTTGTCCTGAAGGGCCTATTTCCATGTTATCATATCTGTGTTTCTGTTAAGAGACCAGAAGCCAGAATCAGATAAAATTAAAAGAGTAAAGTGCTTCCCTCCACCCTTTATAGAAAAGCTTCAGAACTTTTATGTGATAGGGAAAAGGTGAAGAAACTATTGTATAACATACACTATGGAATCTATGGGACAATAATCCAGTTTCAATAGGAAGTCAAATTGGGCAGTACACAATGCAAAATTCACTTAAACTTCAGTTTTCCTCCTTTTAGGTCTAGGCACAATTTTCTGGACCCTTGTTAATGATGCTTTAACACCAGAAATTAGAAGATGTGTGCTTGTGGGTGAAGATGACATTTTACCCTCTTCCTCTCTTTGAGAAAGAATCTGGTCTTTATTTGAAACCTTCCTTTACACAGCTGAGTTCAGGACCCAACTCTGGAAATCCTGGGTAGATGCCAATGTTCTACATTGCTGTGCAAAAGGATTTACTTTCTTTTATGTTGTGCTGGTCAAAATGGTGGTAATTACTACTTGTGATGTTAGGCTTCAAAGTTTTCTAGAATGAGGATCTTGCACTGGTTGCAAACTGTCAGACCTCAATCACTTTTCCAGATAAATTCCTGTAACTCTTGTTTTCTCATTTTCCTAAGTGGGGGACTTCTGCAAATACAGACACGCTCGGGCCTATCTGTCCCACCTCTACAAAGTAAACTGCTATTATTTTAATGTATGGCCTAATAACCTAATAATTCAACCAATGCAGAAAAATATAGAAATCTGATGGCTTCTTGGATACCAGTGTCAACACCTAAATTCTAAGTTGCATAATTGCAGTTAGGCTTACTTTGAGTGATTTGATTTTAATTATGTAAAATCTAATAGTTGACTCTGCATTGAAGTCAGAGAATACTTGCTTACATCAAGAGTTAACCCACAAATAGTTCTGAAACCACAATATATTTCCAGTGAAGTTGAGATTTTAATACTGATCTACATCATTTTTTTTATTTCTTGTAGGAAGCGAGAAGCTGCCAAGCAATTGATTGAAAGTTACTACTGTCAGTTAACACAAGGCTGTGGAAATGAGTTCTGTGCCAATGAGAACTGTGCTTCCTGCCCAGGTTTCAAGCAGTTGGACAATAATCGAGCTGCGGCCAGAGCTCTGGAACTGTATCGGGCCAGGGCAGAACTATGTGCAACTTGGCCCACTAAGAAACCAAGATCTCTGCTTTCCCAAAATGTTTCACCTGACAAGTACAAGCATAAAAACTGCAAGGCTGTTGAGAGTGACTTTGATGTGATCTGTGGTAAGAAACAGCAGCAGGACAACTTTCAAAGTAAGGCTTATGTTTTTCCTTGTAGGCTGAATATTCATTAGCAAAGTCTTGGGTTTACTGTCTTGCTTATTTTTTTAAAAATTGGTATTCCATGAGATGATCAAATACTAAATCATTATTAGTCTTAAACATGCTCTTTTTCTCTCTGAAGAACCCATTTGAGACAACTATTGCTGCTTATAAAGCACAACCTCAAATGCCCCATTCCCCTCTCTAGCTTACTTTACCACCCACCAAGCCTGCTGGTTGTGAGCATCGCTATTCCCTTCCCCTGTCCTTCTGATTTGTATCAACTCCTGGCCCCCCAAACATGTTAAATTTAAAATTCCTGTTCTCCTGTTTAAATCCCTTCATGTCCTGGCCTGTCCCTGTCTCTGTAACCTGCTCCAGCCCTACAACCGCCACCCCCCCCACCACCATTCATTCCTGACTTTGACCTGTAGTGCCCTTTCACTGCACTATTGGCAGCTGTGTCTTCAGCCATTTTGGCCTAACACCTTCCCTTCCAAATCACCCAAGCCCACTCCAACCACTCCCGCCCCTCCCCCTCCCCCCTCCCCTTCATCCTCCCCCCCCCCTCCCCCCTCCCCTTCATCCTCCCCCCCCCCTCCCCCCTCCCCTTCATCCTCCCCCCCCCTCCCCTCCCCTCCCCTCCCCTTCATCCTCCCCCCTCCCCTCCCCTTCATCCTCCCCCCTCCCCTCCCCTCCCCTCCCCTTCATCCTCCCCCCTCCCCTCCCCTCCCCTTCATCCTCCCCCCTCCCCTCCCCTCCCCTCCCCTCCCCTCCCCTCCCCTCCCCTCCCCTCCCCTCCCCTCCCCCCCCTCCCCTCCCCCTCCCCTCCCCTCCCCTCCCCTCCCCTCCCCTCCTCCCCCCCCTCCCCTCCCTCCCCTCCCTCCCCCCTCCCCCCTCCCCTCTCCCCCCTCCCCTCTCCCCCTCCCCTCCCCTCTCCCTCTCCCTCTCCCCCTCCCCTCTCCCCCTCCCCTCTCCCCCTCCCCTCTCCCCCTCCCCTCTCCCCCTCCCCCCTCTCCCCCTCCCCCCTCTCCCCCTCCCCCCTCTCCCCCTCCCCCCTCTCCCCCTCCCCCCTCTCCCCCTCCCCCCTCTCCCCCTCCCCCCTCTCCCCCTCCCCCCTCTCCCCCTCCCCCCTCTCCCCCTCCCCCCTCTCCCCCTCCCCCCTCTCCCCCTCCCCCCTCCTCCCCTCCCCCCTCCTCCCCTCCCCTCCCCCCCCCTCCCCCCCCCTCCCCTCCCCTCCCCCCCCTCCCCTCCCCCCCCTCCCCTCCCCTCCCCCCCCCTCCCCTCCCCTCCCCCCCCCTCCCCTCCCCTCCCCCCCCCTCCCCCAAACCCTGTCTCTCCACCTCCTTTCTCTTTTTATGCCTTTATTAAAACCCAGCTCTTCGATGAGCTTTTGGTCACTACTTCTGGTGTTTGCATTTGTGCCTTTATGAAATGCCTTGGGAATTTTTTCTACACTAAAGGTGCTATAAACTTGCAAGTTGTTGTCATGTGTGTTTTCCAAAGAAAAGTATCACAGAATAATATAGTGCAGAAGAGGCCCTTCGGCCCATCGAGTCTGCACCGCTGCATTAAAGACACCTGACCTGTCTACCTAATCCCATTTTCCAGCACTTGGCCCATAGCCTTGAATATTATGACGTGCCAAGTGATCATCTAGGTACTTTTTAAAGGATGTGAGGCACCCCGCCTCTACCAGCCTCCCAGGCAGTGCATTCCAGACTGTCACCACCCTCTGGGTAAAAAAGTTCTTCCTCAAATCCCCCTTAAACCTCCTGACCCTCACCTTAAACTTGTGGCCCCCTTGTAACTGACCCTTCAACTAAGGGGAACAGCTGCTCCCTATCCACCCTGTCCATGCCCCTCATAATCTTGTACACCTCAATCAGGTCACTCCTCAGTCTTCTCTGCTCCAGTGAAAACAACCCAAGCCTATCCAACCTCTCTTCATAGCTTAAATGTTCCATCCCAGGCACCATCCTGGTGAATCGCCTCTGCACCCCCTCCAGTGCAATCACATCCTTCCTATAATGTGGCGACCAGAATTGCACACAGTACTCCAGCTGTGGCTTTACCAAAGTTCTATACAACTCCAACATGCTTTTAGTTTAGTTTTAGTTTAGTTTAGAGATACAGCACTGAAACAGGCCCTTCGGCCCACCGAGTCTGTGCCGACCATCAACCACCCATTTATACTAATCCTACACTAATTCCATGTTCCTACCACATCCCCACCCCTCCCTATATTTCCCTACCACCTACCTATACTAGGGGCAATTTATAATGGCCAATTTACCTATCAACCTGCAAGTCTTTGGCGTGTGGGAGGAAACCGGAGCACCCGGAGGAAACCCACGCAGACACAGGGAGAACTTGCAAACTCCACACAGGCAGTACCGGGAATTGAACCCAGGTCGCTGGAGCTGTGAGGCTGCGGTGCTAAGCACTGCGCCACTGTGCCGCCCCAGTGATTTTGTAATCTATGCCTCGATTGATAAAGGCAAATGTCCCATATGCCTTTTTCACCACCCTATTAACCTGCCATTCTGCCTTCAGAGATCTATGGACAAACACGCCAAGGTCCCTTTGTTCCTCGGAACTTCCCAGTGTCAGGCCATTCATTGAATACTGTCGTGTCACATTACTCCTTCCTAAGTGCATCACCTCACACTTTTCAGGGTTAAATTCCATCTGCCACTTTTCTGCCCATTTGACCATCCCGTCTATATCTTCCTGTAACCCAAGACACTCAACCTCACTGTTAACCACTCGGCCAATCTTTGTGTCATAATTGTGTCATAAAGTAGCATAATTTTGTGAGAAGGCAGGTATCATACTCCAGTACTATTTTAGCCAAGAGTTGGTTTGGAATTAGAATCTAGGAAAAATGTTTTAAATTTAAAAAGGTCTTTTCAAAGTGTTCTATTGATTGATGCAGCTACTGGGTAACTCGAATATCATTGTTTTGTTTTGATAGTATTTGTTGTCTGCAGCATTGTTACTCAATGAAATAAAATAACAAATCTACTTGATTTTTCCAAGGTTAGGTTACTGTAGAATTTGATATGTGGTAAGTTTCCTTCAGAAATGTTAAGGCACTAATCAAATTTCAGGGTAAGGACTTCAATCTTTTAATTGTTGCAACAGTCAAGTACAAGAGCACAGCAGTGGCATTGCATTTATGAGGCAATGGTTACTCTGAATTCTTAATTGTCAACTTAATGTCTTATGAAAATGTGCTTTTTTCTTAAAAAGAACATTTTTGACCTCCGTTCCTGAATGTCGTTAAAATGTTTATGCAGTCGATGCTCTAAACTCTAGAGAAGTCCTTGAGATAAACTTTTCCAAACAAGTTGTTTTCTGTTTTACATTCTACCATGTGGCTATTTCTGGAAGTAAGTACACTTAGAATTTCTTGCACCTGGAGTGCCTTTTCTTTCAAACTGAACTTGCCACTTCAGCTGTTCATGTTCTCCCTGGAGAGGGGTTGAAGTAATGGCCTTTTTTGCATGATTTATTAGCTTTAGAATTAAATGCAGAGGTGATATTTGCATAAGGTAATGCTTCATGTATTTTGTAGTTCTCCCAGGTTTTGTTTTTATGCCTATTCCAGTACATCCAGCTTGAAGTTAGCTTCCAAGGTAGTGCTGATGATCTTGATTTGATTTCATTACCTGGCATTAGAAAGAAAAGAATTTTAAAAAATATTGTCCAAGGTGCAATAGTAGTTCATTTCAAATTTCACTAAGATTAACTAAAAGATTTTTTTATAAAGCTATGTTTGCAAATTTTCATTTGTAATTGTTTTTAGTTTCCAGGCGCTTGATGAGCTGAGAACAGACAGGCGTTTCTATGGCAGTAAACGTGACTCCATAATGGTGTGTTGCCTCCCTGGTGCCAGGGTCAAGGATGTCACTGAGAGACTGCAGGAAATTCTTTTGGGGGAGGGTGAACAGCCAGAGGTCGTGGTCCACATTGGTACCAATGCCATAGGTAAGATGAGGTCCTGAAGCAGATTTTAGGGAGCTTAGCAAGGAGATTAAAAAGCAGGACCTCAAAAGCAGTAATCACAAGATTGCTTCCGGTCCCAAGTGTAAGTGAGCATAGCAATAGGAGAATTGAGCGATTGAACACGTGGCTGGAGAACTGGTGGAGGGAAGGCATCAGATTTATGAGATATTGGGACCGGTTCTGGGGCAGATGGGACCTGTACAGGATAGACAGATTGCGTCTTAGCAGGGCTGGGACAAATATCCTCGCAGGGAGATTTGCTAGTGCTGTTGGGGACGATTTAAGTGAAATTGTCAGGGGGCTGGGAACCTGAGAGGGAGCTCAGATTGGAGGGAAGCAAAAGTGGTAACTTGTCTGGGGTGTGGGAATCAGGAGCAAGCATTAGAGAGGAATACTCAGGTGCACAGAATGCTGGGGGAGATAGCATGAGAGTAGAGAATAGTACATTATTAGGTGGGGTCAGAGTAAGGGAGAAAGTAATAAAGTCTGAATCAGGGTTAATGTGCATATATGTGAATGCACAGAGTGTGGTTAATAAGACTGGTGAGGTACAGACGCAGATTGCCATGTGGAAATATGATGATGTGGCTATAACAGAGAACTGGCTCAAAGAAGGGCAGGACTGGGTGTTAAATATTCCTAGATACAAGGTGTTCAGGAAAGGGGAAAGGGTTGTGGGGAGAGTGGTGGTGGTATTGATAAAGGAGAGCATTGCAGTGCTGGAGAAAAAGGATGTCCCAGAGGGGTTGAGGGCAGAATCAATTTGGCTAGAGTTGAAGAACAAAAAAGGTGCAGTTACATTGCTCAGTGTTGTCTATAGGCCACCAGCTAGTGGGAAGGACGTGAAGGAACAAATTTGCAAGGAAATTACAGAGAGGTGCAAAAATTATAGGGTAGCTATAATGGGAAACTTTAGTTATCCAAACATAGACTGGGATAATAGTAGTGTAAAGGGCAGTGAGGGGCAAGAGTTCCTAGAGTGTGTTCAGGAAAGTTTTCTACAACAGTATGTTGCTAGTCCAACAAGAAAGGAGGCACTGCTAGACCTGGTTCTTGGGAATGAGGTGGGCCAAGTGGATCAAGTATCAGTAGGAGAGCATTGAGGGGATAGTGATCATTGTATCATAAGATTTAGGCTGACTGTGGCAAAGGACAAAGAGCAATCCATGGTAAGAATACTTAATGGGGTGGGGGGAGGCCAATTTCAGTGGGGTAAGAATGGAGCTGGGGAGCGAATAAATTGGAGTCAAAAGCTGGTAGTTGAATAATGGGCTACCTTCAAAGACGTGATTGTTCGGGCATGGTCGAGGTATGTTCCCTCGATGTGGAAAAGTAGGACAAACAAATCCAGAGCACCCTGGATGACAAAAGAGGTAGAGATTAAGATAAAGAAGAAAAAGTGTGCTTATGACAGATGCCAAGTAGAAAATACTATTGAGAACCAGGCTGAATACAGAAGGTCCAGAGGGGATGTGAAAAAGCAATTAAGAGAAGTAAAGCGAGCAGTGAAGAAAATCCCAAAGTTTTCTATCGGCATATAAATAGTAAAAGGGGGAGTGGGGCTGATTAGGCCCAGAAAGGGGATTTACACATGGGGGCAGAGGGCAAAGCTGAGGTATTAAATTAATACTTTGCATCTGTCTTTGCCTGGGTTGCATCTTCTTCCTTGGTAATGTTTTTAGAGCAGTTAAGTCAGACACTAGAGGGGTTTAAAATTGATTAAGAGGAAGTATTAGATAGGCTGTCTTTAGTTAAAGTGGTAAGGCACCAGGGCCAGATGAGATGTAAACAAAGATACTGAGGAAAGTGAGGGTGGAAATTGCAGAAGCACTGGCCATCATTTTTCAGTCTTCCTTAGACTCGGGGTGGTGCCAGAGGACTGGAGAATTGCAAGCATTACACCCTTGTTCATAAAAGACTTAAAGATAATCCCAGAAACTGCAGGCCAGTCAGTTTAACTTTGGTGGTGGGAAAACTTCTAGAAAAAAATAATTTGTGACCAAATCAGTAGTTATGTGGACAAATGCGAGTTAATTAAGGAAAGCCAGCATGGATTTCTTGAGGGAAAATCATGTTTAACTAAATTGCTGGAGTTTTTTGAGGAGATAATAGAGAGGGTTGATGAGGGCAATGCTGTTGATGTGGTGTATGTGGACTTTCAAAAGGCATTTGATACAGTGCCACACAAGAGACTTGTGAGCAAACTTGTAGCTTATGGAATAAAAGGGACGGTAGCAACATGGATACAAATTGGCTGGGTGACAGGAAACAGTAGTGGTTCATGGATGTTTTTTGGGCTGGAGGAAGATTTGTATTGGAGTTCCCCAGGGATCAGTATTGG
Source organism: Heterodontus francisci (assembly GCF_036365525.1). NCBI lineage: Eukaryota > Metazoa > Chordata > Chondrichthyes > Heterodontiformes > Heterodontidae > Heterodontus > Heterodontus francisci. The sequence continues at coordinate 127,753,262 of NC_090371.1, read as the reverse complement.
GACCCTTGCTTTTCCTGATATATATATTAATGACCTTGACCTTGGTGTACAGGGCACAGTTTCAAAGTTTGCAGATGATATGAAACTTGGAAGCATTGTGAGCTGTGAGGAGGATAGTGTCGAACTTCGAAAGGACATAGACAAATTGGTGGAATGGGCAGACAGGTGGCAGATGATGTTCAATGCAGAGAAATGTAAAGTGATTCATTTTGGTAGGAAGAATGTGGAGAGACACTACAGAATAAAGGGTGCAATTCTAAAGTGGGTGCAGGAGCAGAGGGACCTGGGTGTATATGTGCATAAGTCATTGAAGGTGGCAGGACAGGTTGAGAGAGCAGTTAATAAAGCATACAGTATCCTGGGCTTTATTAATAGGGGCATAGAGTATAAGAGCAAGGAAGTTACGTTGAACTTGTATGAGACACTAGTTCGGCCTCAGATTGAGTATTGCATACAATTCTGGGCGCCGCACTTGAGTAAAAACGTAAGGGCATTGGAGAGAGTACGGAAAAGTTTCACGAGAATGGTTCCAGGGATGAGGAATTTCAGTTATGAAGTTAGATTGGAGAAGTTAGGACTGTTCTCCTTGGAGAAGGCTGAGAGGTGATTTGATGAAAGTATTCAAAATCATGAGGGGTCTGGACAGAGTAGATAGAGAGAAACTGTTGTCACTCATGAAAGGATCGAGAATGAGAGGGCACAGATGTCAAGTATTTGGTAAGAGAAGCAAAAATGACATGAAAAACTTTTTCACGCAGAGAGTGGTTAAGGTCTGGAATGCGCTGCCTGAGAACGTGGTGGAGGCAGGTTCAATTGAAGCATTCAGAAGGGAATTAGACAGTTATATGAAAAGGAAGAATGTGCAGGGTTATGGGCAGAAGGCAGGGGAATGGAACTAAGGGAATTGCTCTTTCCGAGAGCCAGTGCAGACACGATGGGCTGAATGGCCGCCTTCTGCACTGTAACGATTCTGTAGTGCTAAAATGTCTTTAAAAAATAAACTGCATTGTATGGCCAATGGTAACTTATACTGACAATGGTCTAGTCTGACAGTTTTTGGTAATACTGGAATGTGTACAGAAATTAAATTAGCGTGATTACAAATTGGAATAGCTTGTTTGTTTTGGTGCAAAATTTTAATTTAGTAATTTATCTTGATAGGTAGGAAAGAAATGTTTCAACTATGTGCTTTATTGTCTGAACAACTGACTTATTTCTATTGCTAGACATAACGTACCTTACTGAAGAAAAAGTGGATGAAATTCTCAGCGTATGCAATGAAACTGGAGACTTCTCACCACTGGTGCATGTTATTGGCCGGATTTTCTCTCGTGCGGAAACGCTAGTTAAGAGCTTTCGGAAACCTGAGATGAAGAGAAATTGCTTGAGTTGTTTAACGGAAAATAGTCCAGATAATTTGGAAAAAAGTGCTCAAATGCAAGCAGTAGCTGGATTTGATCATTCAGCACCTTGCTGCTCTCAACAGAAACCTTGTGATTGTCCTGGCAAATCATTTAAGCTTGAAGAATTAACTGTCGATATCAAATCTGTTCGGAAGGTCTACAAAAAATTATTGGCACATAACCGGATAGAAACTGCACTGATTAATGCTTTGATGTATCTATCACCAGATGTGGAATGTGAATTAAGTTATCACAATGCATACACCAGAGATTCAAACTACCTAAACCTGTTCATAATTGTCATGGAAAATCACAACCTACATAGTCCTGAGTATCTGGAAGGAGCCTTACCAATGTTCTGCAAAGCAATGTGCAAGCTTCCTTTGTCAGCACAAGCCAAATTGATCCATCTGTGGTCAACATACAACTCAAGTGATATCCGCAGAATGGTTGAGGTCTTTCAGCAGCTTATCACATACAAAGTTATAAGCAATGATTATAGTTGTCGAAATTTGGTAAATGAAGATGACGTCGTCGTTGCAGCAACCAAATGTCTAAAAATGGTGTACTATGCAAATTTGCTGGGTGGCATGTTGACCATAGAGAACGACGACGAAGAATTGTCGCAAGAAACCAGTGAGGGAAATTTGCATCAGAACCTTTTGATTGAGGACACCCGTTACAAGAAGGGTCCTCGGGTGGACCCCTTGGAAAAAGAGCTTAATTTTCGGGTTATTGACTGCTGTCGACCAGTGATACCTTATGATGAATTTGTTAATGAGTCATTAAACAATGTTCTTGCAATGGATAAAGACTACATATTTTTTAAAGTAGACAGTGAGAAGAAGTTTTCTTTCTTGACCTGTCCCTTCCTCCTTACCCCCTATACTAAAAGCCAGGGTCTGTATTATGACAACAGAATTCGAATGTTCAGTGAACGACGTATAACCGTGCTATACAACTTGGTACAAGGACAACAAGTTCAACCTTATCTCCGACTGAAAGTAAGGCGCGATCATGTCATTGATGATGCTCTTGTGCGGGTATGTATCAATATTTTGTTTGATGAGGAATCTTTTGTATTAGAAGCATTTCTCTGAATTTATTTAAGTGCAACTGTTAATAGATTTAACCGAGAATGCTCAACAGGCGTTAAACTGTTCAGTGAAATTTGTGTTTTACTGTAATGCCTTCTATTCTTCGGGGCCAGTATCATCAATTCTAATGTTGGGAAAAAAAGCCAAGTGCCTAAACATAATTTTTCTAAATTATGTTTAGCAATTTCTCCTGAGGGCTAAAGGGTGGTGCAAGTTATGTTCTTCATAAAGGCGTAAGCCAGATAATGATAGACTGGTTAGTTTTATGTCAATAGTAGGAAAATTGCTAAGAGATGATATGGCACAACAGTAAATACTTGGATATTTATTAATTGGGGATACTAACATAGATTTGTAAAGGACAGGTCTTATCTGGCTAATTCATCTAATTTTCTGTGAAAATTAGAATGTATAGACAAAAGGAAAGCAGTGGAAACAAGGAAAATGTCCATTAACTGTAGTGTTACCAGAGATAGACATAAATGGTTGGAAAAACTAAGGCTATTTACTACAGCAGAAAAGGTTAAGAAGAGTTGTAATGTAAGTCTTGAGCAATTTAACAGTAACTAATTGGTGAATCTGCAATGAGGCATAGATTTAGAATTAGCGCTAGAAGTGTCAATAGAGAGCGTATAAAAATGTTGTTTTCTCCTGCAAAGGATTATAAAATATGGAATGTATTCTACAAGTGGCTGTTGGTAAGCCAATCATCGACTTAAATACTTCATAGTTTGAGGCAGCACAGAAGAGGGTATTCGGCCCATTGTCTCTGTGCCTATGCTTAAAGAAACTAGTCTAAAGGGTGCAGGCAAATAGGATTATAGTAGCTAGCTACTATGTGAAGCTTGTATCCGTGCTTGCACCATGGACTAAATGATTACTGTGCTGAAATTGGCTAGCACCACAGCCTCACAGCTCCAGCGACCCGGGTTCGGTTCTGGGTACTGCCATTGCGGAGTTTGCAAGTTCTCCCTGTGGTTTCCATGGGTTTTTTCTGGGCGCTCCGGTTTCCTCCCACATGCCAAAGTCTTGCAGGTCGATAGGTAAATTGGCCATTGTAAAAAAAAAAAAAATTGCCTCTAGTGTAGGTAGGTGGTAGGAGAATTGAGGGAAGGTTGGGACGTGAGAGGGAAAAATGGTATTAATATAGGATTAGTATAAATGGGTGGTTGGTCGGCACGGACTCGGTGGGCCGAAGGGCCTGTTTCGGTGCTGTAACTCTCTATGAATCTGTGACTTTCAGATGCTTTTATTGAAAGTCCATTGTTCCTATGGCTCTCTTGATTTCTTCTTGATAGGTTTTTTTACCATGCTATTCCTGCAGTGTTCCTGGTATCTGCTTGATGTGGGCTTAAACCTGCATTTATCAGTCATTTAATAACCAGCTTTAAGGAGGGTTGGAACGGTGAAGGGTAAGTGAACAATGTGTCTTAGGAGTTGAGATAGCTCCAAGATGACATATCTGTTATGGACGACTGGAAGCAAGTCAATTCACTGGTAAAATTAGCGATTTCGTACTGGAAACAGACTGACTATCAGCTTTGAAAAATCGTTCAGTGAGTATTACATGAGAAACTTGTTGCAAAGATTCAGGCCCATGATTTTAAAGGTAGAGGAATGGCTGAAAGATAGAAAATAGATGGCTGTTTGTCAGATTGACGAGATGTAATTGGTGCTATGTTCCAGGGAATTGGGCTCAGACCACTCTTGTTCCCCATATATGTTATGACCAGGTGAGAAAGAGGTCTAGGGTTTTAGCCTTCACCTGGTCTTTGTGTAACAGGGTTTAATTTTAAACACACCTTGTTTTTAGCTCACCCTTGGTGAATCCTTGTTCACTGCTGTCCAATTATAAGACCAAGAAACCAGCTCAAACAGGCTTTCTTAGGTTTGAAAAGTTGAAATTTATTAAACTTGAACTGTAATTCAGTTAACGCCGACAGATACACACCGCCCCCACACTTGCATGCATACACGATACACACATACAAATAGAGACATGAAAGAGCAGAAGAAAAATAAAGTGGAGAGGTTTGAGGCAATATCTGAAGAGTTGTGTGACCGTTCTTCGAGCTCACTGTAGAGTCCTTGATTGTTGGTAGATCTTGCTTTTCGTTGGGGCCCAGTATTCTTGTAGGAGACTTTTCTCTCTTTGGGTTCATGTGTGTTCAGTGGATTCAGAGGCTTGTGAAAAAGAGATGGGAGCAGACAGGAGAGATCTGCTCAGTCCAGGAGCAAACCGCTTTCTGCCCAAACTGTTAGTACAAATTCAAAAAACTCAAGTTGCCTTGCAGGTTAGTCATGTGACTAGCTGGTTTGACCATGTCCGATTGTGTATTCGGCCATCTTAGCAGTCAACGAGCTCCCCCACCTTCAACGTCTGATGATCAAATGTCCAGTGTGGGTTGAATGTCAGGGAATGGCTGCTTTGATCTTCCAAGCACTGTCTGTTAATATGCAGATGTCTTTTCCAGCCATGGCTGAACTGTTTAACAAGTCTTCGTCACTCCAGTAACAGTTTAAAATCAATGTTCGTGACAAAATTAATGTGCCTTGTTCTTGACAGGTGGGGGCCTAGCATGCCAATATAAACAATTTAGACATGGGTCTAGAGAGAATCTCAAAATTTGCTGGTAATTCTGAATTTGAACCTCAAACGGTGAGAAAGATATGGGAGGCTGCAAGAGAAGTGGACAGATATGTGCAAATGCAGTTCAAAGTGGTAAAATTGAAGCATTACTTTTACATTTTGGAGGAAAGAGCATAGATTCCAAATATATTCTGAATAGTAAAATTCTTAATGGATCAGAGGAATGAAAGTTTGGGGTGCATATACATATATCTTTAAAACAGAATTGCAGGTGGAAAAAGGATTTTTTTTTAAGAAGAGAAATGGATTCTGGTTTTATATATAGGGACATCGAATACAAAAGCAAGAAAGTAATATTGAATATAGACAAGACTTTAGGATTGGTTTGGGTGCCCTATTTACAAATCATGGGCCTGAATCTTTGCAACAAGTTTCTCATGTAACTTAAATTTCAAACAAAGTTTGGCAGTTAACTGTCAGTCACCATAAACTGGTGCATTCTCCATGGCAATGCCTCTACGAAGCCTTCGGACCCGAAGGCTTGGCAGAGGCGTTGCCATGGAGAATGCACCAGTTTATGGTGACTGACAGTTAACTGCCAAACTTTGTTTGAAATTTAAACCAGGCAGCTTGACTCTGGTCAAGGCATTGCCCCGAGGAATGAACCAGCAAATAAATGGCTGTCACTTATTTTGTTTAGCTGAAACAGTGCAATGTGTACATGTTCTTTATGTTTGCAAAGAACAGGGCCTTGTGTATTAATATATGTAGCTTCCAGTATATGCACGTGCGCCACACTACCAGCCCTACAGACAATCTTTAATTGGTTGTCAGCATAATTCTTAGCACTGAGGATTATTTAGCATAATTGCGGAATCACTTCTAATATTGGACTCTGTATTTTGAGTTTGGCAAGCACTGGCTGGGTGGGTACAGCCTGTACCTTGCCCATTGTGAACAGCAGAAGGGACATGTTTGATGCGATCCACCAGTCTTTGGGATGTACAGCCTATATATCTAGCATCACACTGTCATTGAAATTCATATATCACACTACTCATTTGTGTGATAGGCAGGACATCTTTTTGGCTTGACGGCAGCATCCTGTTAGTGGCGAACACCACGTGTTGCTACTGCATAGTAGTAGTGTGAAACCTTCACCTGTTGCTCAATCTCCCTATCACACAAATGAGTAATGTGATATATGAATTTCAATGCCAGTGTGATGCTAGGTATATCCTATCAAACATCATGTCCCATGTTGGCAATGGGAAAGTTACAGGCCGTACCCAACCAGCCTGTGCTTGCAAAACTCAAAACACAGTGTCCAACAATAGATGTGATTCCACGATTGGACAACGTTTGCTAAATAATCCTCAATGTGCTAAGAATTATGTTGACAACCAATTTAAGATTGTCAGTAGGGCTCGCGGTGTGGCGCTTTTGCATGTACTAGAATACACAGGGCCCTGTTCTTTGCATACAGAAAGGACATGCACACATTGCGTCTGTTTCAGCTAAACAAAATAAGTGACGGCTGTTCATCAGTTCGTTCCTCAGAGCAATGCCTTGACCAATCAGAGTCAAACTGTCTGGTTTAAATTTCAAACAAAGATTGGCAGTTAATTGTCAGTCACCATAAACTGGTGCATTCTCCATGGCAACACCTCTAACATTCGGCGTTCACTTGCCAACTAATCAGCACTCTGTTCTCATACTGTTTAAAGTTGTTCTCCCTTACATTGGTATTCTTGCTGATGAGTGCAAAAGGAAAAGCTTTGACAACCTGTCTCTATTTTCAGCAATACTCAAGTTCTGTACTACTATACGACTAAAGTAGAGTTACATGACGAGAGTTTTCTGCGTTAGCATGTTTTTCCTGTCCATCAAAATGAGTAGGAAATATCTCAGGCTGGCGAGTGCACAAGCAGATTCTGCACCCAATATGTTTATAGTGAGAAAGGGATTCATTTGGGGAGGTCACTGTATTTTGCAACTTTGATATCTCCAGATTTGTGTGATGTGATCCTCTGCAATGAGCTGAATCATCTTTTACATAGGATTTTAATTTATACAAGCAATTTTCAGTTGGAAGCTTTGAATTTTTTTCGGTGCATTATTTGCTGAGATTTGTTTCCGTTATGGACAGTGTCACAGAAGTGATATTGCCTCTTCAGTTTCATTCTAAGTATTTATAGTTTCTTCCATTTTTTTTTTTCCCACCATGCAACCATCGGTTAATACAAAGAATTTCACAACCTTAAATCTATATTTGGACCAGCACAACTTCTATCTCTTCTGGTGATGATTTGCTGACTGTCTAAGTATGGCCATCAACTTTTCAGTGATTCAGAGAATGCAAAATAAAAGCTAATGTTTGAAACTGATAAACACTAATGGAATGTATCCATATTGTACAGGCGAATTGAAGATAACAGTTTTAAAGGATTGCCTGTTTTCTTTGTACTGATCTTCAGTTTATGGAACAATCCACCATCCATTATTTGCTGTGAACTATATGACATTTGCTGTCTCTCTCGTAATCATATAAGCTTCATTTTAAGGCCGAGTGATACCATAACAGAATGTGCTTATTACAAGCCGCTGGTGTAAATGTACTCACTGTAAAGGAAGTGACTTCCATTCTTTCTTGAAATGGTAACTGTGCAGACTGGAACAGAATTTTGGGGCCTATTTGGGACATTTGTTCTTCAGGATTCCTAGAATACCAAAAGCATTGTCTTTTGACATGTTACCTTTGAGTGCATGGACCATTTTTCTTTAAAATACCTTATTTGTGTTTTACAGTTGGAAATGATTGCCACAGAAAATCCTTCAGATTTGAAAAAACAGCTTTATGTGGAGTTCGAGGGGGAACAAGGAGTGGATGAAGGTGGAGTTTCCAAGGAGTTCTTTCAGCTGGTGGTTGAGGAGATTTTTAATCCAGATATAGGTATTTCTTCAACCTTGGTACATCTTTGAAATAGCCAGTCTGTGAATGCAGATTTTTTTCCCTCATCTCAATCAGGTGAAATGCTTAAATAAAGTTCCTACCCTTTAGTAGTAACAAAAAAAGCTGAAGAAGTTTCCCTAGTCTCTGCTATTTGCTTTACTCGTCGAAAACATAATCCAAAAGAGCAGATCTGGTGCTGGCTAAATGTGTCAAGTAAGGAAATGCCTTTTGAAACTGAAGTGATTGTCCTGTAGAAAGAGTTGGAAGTTTTTTTGTTTGAGTTTAGCCAAACATGATGAATTTACAATGTAAATAATAACCTTAAGGTGGGGAAAATGGTTATCTGAAATAGGGGTTTATTTTTGTTTTGAAATATTGTTATAAACTGTTCTATACAAGATGTCATATATCCTGTGTATTGATGGTGAGGCTGTTGGTGCCAGAAAATGGAATTCCCTTTCCCTGCCTCTTTTGCACAGTGTCATCTAGTATTCATGGGCAAAGCAATGCAGCATTGCACATTTCCCCAAAAAGTGCAAATTTTCCAGTCTTGTCTACTGCATCAGTTCTCATCAGTTCTTTCATTTCTCATGGCTGTTCTGGTGGCTTTTCTGAGTGTGATTATTGATATGTGCCAATTTTAGGCAGTTTTATGGTGATACACATGGATTATTGGAGTGAAACTCCTAAACTATTTTCACTTAAGAACCTAACAGATCAATTACCTTTTTAGGCTGAAGTCAGATGGGTCCAAGAGGTGGAAAGATATTATTTGTGATTCAGTGTACTGAAAAGCCCTGTTCTAACATTTGCCTTTCACTTGGCATTTTGACTGGTTATGACTATTATTCATATAGTTCTGATGTTTTCAGGTAAATTTAAATGGACTGGGGTGGTGGGTGAGTAGTGGGGTCTGGTGGCATTAACTGAAGATGGATAAACACATTCCATGTGATTGATGCAGCAAGTTTTATCAAACTGTAAAGGAAGGTGGATAAGTTAAAGATCCTTTTGCCCCAAGTAGTTAGTCAACTTAAATTTCCCTATTGCCCATAGTAAAATACTTGAAGTCTCTTTTTCCTTCTTGTAGGAATGTTTGCTTATGATAGCCACACAAAACTGTTCTGGTTCAACCCTACCTCTTTTGAGAATGATGGACAATTCACACTAATTGGAATAGTGCTGGGTCTGGCAATCTACAATCACTGCATCCTTGATGTCCACTTCCCTATGGTGGTTTACAGGAAGTTGATGGGCAAGAAGGGAACTTTAGAAGATCTTGCTGACTCGCATCCAGTAAGTTAATACTGTAACTACTGTCTTGAGGTAAATTTTCATCAGATTGATTTTAAATAAACAAAATATAGCTATTGCAAGATGATCAAATCAACCATAGATTTAGTGAATCAAGGGGTACTGTGGTTGTTAATGGATTTCAATGAACTATGCCCATCCACCAGATTAGGTAGATTGTGCACAGCACCTGAAGTTAAAAAGAAAGAAAAGCCTTGCATTTATGTAGCACCTTTCATGATCATCAGAAGTTCCAAAGCACTTTACAGCAATGAAGTATTTTTTGAAGTGTATTCGCTATTGCAATGTAGGAAACGTGGCAGCCAATTTGCGCACAGCAAGCTCCCACAAATAGCAATGTGATAATGACCAGATAATCTGTTTCCGTGTTGTTGTTTGAGAGATAAATATTGGCCAAGACACTAGGGGTACTCTGCTGCTCTTCAAAATAGTGCCACAGATCTTTTACGTCCACCTGACAGGGCAAACGGGCTCGGTTTAGTGTCTCATCCAAAAGATGACACTTCCAACAGTGCAGCACTGCCTTTAGGCTGATACTCCAGTGCAGTATTAATTTTTGTGCTTGCTTCCTGGAGTGGGGCTTGAACCCACAACCTTGTGATTCAGAGGCGAAAGTCCTACCGACTGAGGCACACAAGTTAATTAAATGCATTGAGTTCTTCCAGTAAAGAACAAGCTATCACAGTAAATATGAGCTCCATGGAACAGTCCGAAAGGACAAATTTGCAAGGTGAACATTTAGTGTAGAGACAGTAGATGATGTATTCTTGACAATGCACTCAAATTACATACTGGAGGGAGGGGGGATTCTTGGATGGGTTTGGAAGCCATTTGTTACCAGACTGGGCATATTGCCATAAGACCTTGCCCTTGCGTTTTGTCCTCTACCAGTGTCTCAAGGCTGTTGTCACTCTTCCATTCATACCTTTTGGAAAGAGAAAATGCTATTTATCCATCTAGCACATTTTTTATATCATCTCAAGCATTGTTAAATATGTCTTAATTGTATGTTTGGTAACTTGCACAATTGTGTGTTATGCTGAATGAACTGAAGTTTATTCAGATAGCTCAGTTGAAACATGTTATCAGTCAGCTTAGCGATTATGCAGAACAAACAGATTAAATGTAAGTGTAGTGCCATTTATTACTGCTGTCATGTACAGTTGTGTAATAAATGGATAATCAATCATCTGAATTAAAAGGAAAACCAGTTTAAGAAAGTACCCTTTTGTTCAAAGTGTTCGTCCTTTTACATAAGAGAAAACTGTGCTTGTTAATAATTTTAAAATTCTCCCTTGAACATGGGAAAATCCCAAGCCATCTTACGCAGCAACTGTCAAAATCTTTGTACCCTTGTCCCTGCCTGAGGCTGGACAAATGATGTACAACCTTATTGTCCTATTCAACAGTACACCAAGTTTCAAATCCCCATCCTATCCATCATCAGGATAGCTTGATTCTACCTCAGAAACATCCTTGCCTCACTCCACCACTGCTGAAACTGTTAATCACCCTTTTGTTACCTCTACACACAGCCTCTGCTTGCTGGCCTCCCAACCTCTGCCTTATTCAAACTCCAAATCATTCAAAACTTGGCCACTCGCATTTTGCCCTAAACCATTCATGCTTGTCCTCAGTGGCCTTCAATGGCTCCCTGTTTCCCAACGCATTGAATTCAGTACAAAAGAAAATATTGTGGGTGCTGGAAATTGAAATAAAAACAGAAAATGCTGGGAGCATTCAGCAGATCTGGCAGCATCTGTGGGGAGAAACAGAGTTGACATTTCAGGTCTGTGACATTACATTTTTAATATATCTCAGTTCTGATGAAATAGGTTATCTTTTTATTCATTTATGGGATGTGGGTGTCGCTGGCCAGGCCAGCATTTATTGCCCATCCCTAATTGCCCTCGAGAAGGTGGTGGTGAGCCACCTTCTTGAACCTCTGCCGTCTATGTGGGGTAGGTGCACCCACAGTGCTATTAGGAAGGGAGTTCCAGGATTTTGAACGGTGATATACTTCCAAGTCAGGATGGTGTGTGACATGGAGGGGAACTTGCAGGTGGTGGTGTTCCCATGCATTTGCTGCCCTTGTCCTTCTAGTTGGTAGAGGTCGCAGGTTTGGAAGGTGCTGTCTATGGAGCCTTGGTACGTTGCTGCAGTGCATCTTGTAGATGGTACACACTGTGCGTCGGTGGTGGAGGGAGTGAATGATTGTAAATGGGGTGCCAATCAAGCGGGCTGCTTTGTCCTGGATGGTGTTAAGCTTCTTGAGTGTTGGAGCTGCACCCATCCAGGCAAGTGGAGAGCATGCCATCACACTCTTGGCTTGTGCCTTGTGGATGGTAGACCGGCATTGGGGAGTCGGGAGGTGAGTTACTCGCCACAGAATTCCTAGCTTCTGACCTCTTTATATTTGTATTTATATGTCTACTCCAGTTCAGTTTCTGGTCAATGGTAGCCCCTAGCTGATAGTGGGGGATTCAGCGTTGGCAATGCCATTGAATGTCAAGGGGAGATGGTTAGGTTCTCTCTTGTTGGAGATGGTCATTGCCTGGCACTTGTGTGGCGTGAATGTTACTTGCCACTTATCAGCCCAAGCCTGGATATTGTCTAAGTCTTGCACGGACTGCTTCAGTATCTGAGGAGTCACGAATGGTGCTGAACATTGTGCAATCATCTGCGAACATCCCCACTTCTGACCTTATGATGGAAGGAAGGTCATTGATGAAGCAGCTAAAGATGGTTGGGCCTAGGACGCTACTCTGAGGAACTCCTGCACTGATGCCTTGGAACTGAGGTGATTGACCTCCAACAACCACAACCATCTTCCTTTGTGCTAGGTATGACTCCAACTAGTGGAGAGTTTTCCCCCTGATTCCCATTGACCTCAGTTTTGCTAGGGCTCCTTGATGCCACACTCGGTCAAATGCTGCCTTGATGTCAAGGGCAGTCACTCTCACATCTCTTGAGTTCAGCTCTTTTGTCCATGTTTGAACCAAGGCTGTAATGAGGTCAGGAACTGAGTGGCCCTGTCGGAACCTAAACTGAGCGTCACTGAGCAGGTTATTGCTAAGCAAGTGCTGCTTGATGGCACTATTGATGACATCTTCCATCACTTTACTGATTGAGAGTAGGCTGATGGGGTGGTAATTGGCCGGGTTGGTCTTGTCCTACATTTTGTGTACAGGATATACCTGGGCAATTTTCCACATTGCCAGGTAGATGCCAGTGTTGTAGCTGTACTGGAACAGCTTGGCGCGGGGCGCGGCAAATTCTGGAGGACAGGTCTTCAGTACTGTTGCCGCAATATTGTGAGGGCCCATAGCCTTTGCAGTATCCAGTGCCTTCAGTCGCTTCTTGATATCATGCGGAGTGAATCGAATTGGCTGAAGTCTGGCATCTGTGATGCTGGGGACTTCAGGAGGAGGCCGAGATGGATCATCAACTTGGCACTTCTGGCCGAAGATTGTTGCAGATGCTTCAGCCTTATCTTTCGCACTGATGTGCTGGGCTCCCCCATCATTGAGGATGGGGATATTTGTGGAGCCACCTCCTCCAGTTAGTTGTTTAATTGTCCACCCCCATTCACGGCTGGATGTGGCAGGACTGCAGAGCTTAGATCTGATCCGTTGGTTATGGGATCGCTTAGCTCTGTCTATCGCATGCTGCTTATGCAGTTTGGCACGCAAGTAGTCCTGTGTTGTAGCTTCACCAGGTTGACACCTCATTTTGAGGTATGCCTGGTGCTGTTCCTGGCATGCCCTCCTGCACTCTTCATTGAACCAGGGTTGGTCTCCTGGCTTGATGGTAATGGTAGAGTGGGGGATATGCCGGGCCATGAGGTTACAGATTGTGGTTGAGTACATTGCTGCTGCTGCTGATGGCCCACAGCGCCTCATGGCTACCCAGTTTTGCCTTGCTAGATCTGTTCGAAATCTATCCTATTTAGTACGGTGGTAGTGCCACACAACAAGAAGGAGGGTATCCTCAGTGTGAAGGCGGGACTTTGTCTCCGCAAGGACTGTGCGGTAGTCACTCCTACCAGTACTGTCATAGACAGATGCATCTGTGGCAGGCAGATTGGTGAGGACGAGGTCAAGTATGTTTTCCCCTCTTGGTTCCCTCACCACCTGCCGCATACCCAGTCTAGCAGATATGTCCTCTAAGACTCGGCCAGCTCGGTCAGTAGTGGTGCTACCGAGCCACTCTTGGTGATGGACATTGAAGTCCCTCACCCAGAGTACATTCTGTGCCCTTGCCACCCTCCGTGCTTCCTCCAAGTGGTGTTCAACATTGAGGAGTACTGGCTCATCAGCTGAGGAAGGGCGGTAGGTGGTAATCAGTAGGAGGTTTCCTTGTCCATGTTTGATCTGTTGCCATGAAACTTCCTGGGGTTAGAAGTCGATGTTGAGGACTCCCAGGGCAACTCTTCTCCTCCTCCTCTCCCCCCCCCCCCCCCCCAAAAAAAACTGTATACCACTGTGCCGCCACCTCTGGGATGGTGATGGCAGTGTCCGGGACGTTGTCCATCAGGTATGATTCCGTGAGTATGACTATGTCAGGCTGTTGCTTGACTAGTCTGTGGGACAGCTCTCCCAATTTTGGATGTTAGTAAGGAGGACTTTGCAGGGTCGACGGGGCTGGATTTGCCGTTGTCGTTTCCGGTGCCTAGGTCGATGCAGAGAGGTCCGTCCAGCTTCATTCCTTTTTATTGACCTCGTAGCGGTTAGATACAACTGAATGGCTTGCTGGGCCATTTCAGAGGGCATTTAAGAGTCAGCCACATTGCTGCGGGTCTGGAGTCACCTGTAGGCCAGACCAGGTAAGGACAGTAGATTTCCTTCCCTAAAGGAACCATTAGTGAACCAGATGGGTTTTTACAACAATCGACAATGGTTTCATGGCCATCATTAGACTAGCTTTATTAATTGAATTCAAATTCCACCTTCTGCTGTGGTGGGATTTGAACCCATGTCCCCAGAGCAATACCCTGGGTCTCTGGGTTACTAGTCCAATGACAATACCACTACGCCACCGCCTCCCCGGTGAGCAAGTGAAAGCGGCAGAGGGTGGGAAGGGCTGAGGTAGGGTGGAAGGCAGGATAAGTTAAATGACCAAAGGTTTCATGGCGCAAAGCTAAAAGGATTGGTAATGGGACAAGTAAAGAAACAAAAGATGTGGCTAGATGAGGTGTGAATGGCAGGATAGCAGCCGTTCATATGCAAAGTAAAGTGATTAGAAAAGAGAAAACGAACTAGCCAAAAACACGAAACAAAATGGAAGCAGAGGTCATGATCTAAAATTATTGAACTCCATGATGAGTCCAGATGGCAGTAAAAGTGCCCAGTCGAAAGATGAGGTGCTGTTCCTTGAGCTTGCATTGAGCTTCATTGGAACACTGTAGCAGGCCAAGGACAGAAAGGTCAGAGTGGGAGCAAGGTTTTGAATTGAAATGACAGGTAACAGAAAGCTCAGTGTCATGCTTACAGACTGATCTGAGGTATTCCGCAAAGCAGTCACCCAGACTGTGTTTGCTGTCCCCATTGTAGAGGAGAGCAAATCGTGAGCAGGGAATACAGTATGCTAATTTGAAAGAAATACAAGTAAATCGTTTCACTTAGGAGTGTTTGGGGCCTTGACAGTGAAAAGGGAGGAGGTAAAAGGGCAGGTGTTGCCTATCCTGCGCTTGCATGGAAAGGTGCTGTAGGAAAGAGAGGGGAGATTGAGGGTGACCTGAGGAGTGGACTGGGGTGTCACGGAGGGAACAGTCCCTTCGGAATGCTGAGAGGGGAGGGGAGGATACGTTTGTTGGCTGGAGGTGTTGGAAATAGTGGAGGATGATCCATTGAATACGGAGGCTGGGGGGTGGAAGGGGAGGACAAGGAGAACCTTTTTGTGGTTCTGGGAGGGAGGGGATGGGGTGAGAGCAGAAGTGCGTGTCTGTTCTATGTCACGCACGTCTGCTCTCACCCCTTCCCCTCCCTCCCAGAACCACGATAGGATTCCCCTTGTTCTCGCCTTCCACCCCACCAGCCTCCGTATTCAAGGGATCATCCTCCTCCATTTCCACCACCTCATCGTGATGCCACCACCAAACGCATCCTCCTCTCCCCTTTCAGCATTCTGAAGGGACTGTTCCCTCCACGACACCCTAGTTCACTCCTCAGTCTCTCCCCAACACCAGCTCCCTTTCCCACAGCACCCTGTCATGCAAATACAGGAGATTCAACACTTGCTCTTTTACTTCCTCCCTTCTCGCTGTCCAAGGTCTCGAACACTCCTGAGTTGAACAGTGATTTGCTTGTACTTTCAATTTCATATACTGAATTTGCTGCTCACGATGTGGTCTCCTCCACATTGAAAAGACCAAATGCATACTAGGCGACCGGTTTGTGGAACACTTGCTTTCAGTCCGTAAGCATGACCCTGACTTTCCAGTCGCCTGTCATTTCAAGTCTCCACCTTGCTCCCATTCTGACCTTTCTGTCCTTGGCCTGTTGCAGAGTTCCAATGAAGCACAACGCAAGCTCAAGGGACAGCACCTCATCTTTCGACTGGGCACTTTACAGCCTTCTGGATTCAACATCGAGCTTAACAATTTTAGATCAGAACCTCTGTCTCTACTTGTTTTGAGTTTTTAGCTGGTATGTGTTTTTTCTTTTGTTTCTTTCTTGATCCCCTTACTTTGCGCTCGAATGGCTGCTATCCTATCATTCACACCTCCTCTAGCTACTTCTTTTGTTTCTTTACTTATCCCATTACCACTCCCTTTGGCTTTGTACGATGAAACCTTTTGTCATTTAATCTGTCCTGCCCTCCACTCCATCACTGACCTTCCCTTTTGTTCTCCCTTCTGACCTTCCTCCCCGACCTGCCTTCACTTGCTCACAGCCTGTTTCTAACTGTTCTTGGTTCTGATGAAGTGTCACAGACCTGAAACGTTAACACGGTTTCTCTCCACAGATGCTACCAGACCTGCTGAGTGTTTCCAGCATTTTCTGCGTTTATATCATTGAATTCGGTATCCTTGACCTCATTTAAGAGTCTGACTCCTCAGCCCATGTTTGTCATAGTCATTGGTTCGTTGAGTCCGTGCCTGCTCTGTCGAACAATCCATTCAATCCCGTTCCTCCAATCCCTCCCTATAGTCCTGCCAGTTTATTTCCCTCAAGTGCCCATTCAATTTTCTTTTGAAATCATAGTCTTCGCTTCTACCACCCTCATAGACAGTGTGTTCCAGGTCATTATCACTTGCTGTGTATATATAAAAAGCTTCCTCATGTCCCCCTGCATCTCTTGCCCAAAGCCTTCAATCCATGTCCCCTAATCCTTGTACCATCAGCTAATGGGAACAGTTTTTCTTTGTCTAACTTATCTGAACCTGTCATAATCTTGTACACCTCTATCAAATCTCCCCTCAATCTCCTTTACTCCAAGGAAAACAACCCCAGCTTCTCAAACCTAAGCTTGTAGCTAAAATCCTCCATCCCTGGAACATTCTGGTAAATCTCCTCTGTGCCCTCTCAAGGATCCTCAATCCTTCCTGAAGTGTGGTGACCAGAACTGGATGCAATACTCCATTTGGGGCCTAAGCACAGCTTTATACAGGTTCAGTGTAACTTCCCTGCTTTTGTACTCAATGCCTCTGTTTATGAAGCTCAAGATCCCATATGCTTTGCTAACTGCTCTCTCAACATGTCCTGCCACCTTTAAATATCTATGCACATGAGGCCTCTGTCCCTGCAAACTCTTTAGAACTGCGCAATTAAGTCTATATTGCCTCTTTCTATCCCTTCTTCCAAAATGCATCACCTCACACTTCTCTCTATTAAATTCCATCTGCCACTTGTCTGCCTATCCTATTAGCCTGGCACCATTTTTTGCACTCAAATGGTATCATCCTCATTGTTTGCCATACCTCCAAGTTTTATCAGCAAATTTTGTAATTTTATTCTGCATTCCAATCTCCAAGTTATTTATATATATCAAAAAAGGCAGTAGCCCTAATACTGAACTTTGGGAAACACCACTGTTTACCATCCTCCAGTCTGAAAAACAACCATTTACCACAACTCGCTATTTTCTGTCCTTAAGCCAATTTTTTTTATCTAAGCTGACACTGATCTTCCTATTACACGAGCCCCAATTTTGTTAACCAGCCTTTTATGTGGTGCTTTGTCAAATGCTTCCTTAAAATCCAAATAGACAATATCCATTGCATTCCCTTCATCAAAAAATGCTATTAGATTAATCGTGCGTAATCTGCCTTTTACAAATCCATGCTGACTCTCCTTAATTAGCTCAAACCTCTCCAAGTGCCTGTTGATTTTGTTTGCCTGACTATTGTTTCTAAAACCTTAACCCATCACTGATGTTAAACTGACCGGCCTATAATTACTATGAATGCCCTCGTACCCTTTGTTGAATAAGGGTGTCATGTTTGCCATTCTCCAATCCCTTGGCACCTCCCTGTATCTAGGGAAGGATGGAAGATTATGGCAAGCCATTCTGCCATCTCCACCTCTACTTCTTTTAGCAACCTGGGATGCAAGCCATCCAGACCAGGCGACTTATCCACTCTTAGCATAGCCAGCCTTTCTGGTATGTCCTGCCTATCAGTTTTAACCTCATCCATTACCTCTACCATCTCCCCTTCTAATGATATTTTGTCAGCATCCTCTTCCTTAGTAAACACTGATACAAAGTACTCATTACATATTCTAGCCTTGTCCTGTGTTTCTAAGCATATATTACCCTCTTTGTGCCTAATGTGACCCACCCCACCTCTTAATACCTGCTTACTATTTAGATGCCAGAAGAAGATTTTTCAGTTCCTTTTTATGTTGATCTATTCTCTCCTCTTTTTGCCAGTCTTGTTTTCCTCTTCACTTCCCCTTTCAGCTTATTGTATTTGGCCTGGTTCTTGCTTGAAGAATTCACCTGACATGCATCATACACCATCTTTGTTATTTTATCATATTCTGTATCTCTATTGCCATCCAACGAGCCCTGTCACTGGTTACGCTACCTTTCGGCCTTGTTGGAATGGACCTAGCCTGACATGAAGCATCCATCTCCTTAAAGATCACCCATTGTTCCATTACAGTTTTTCTTGTCAGTCTTCGGTTCCATTTTACTCTGGCTAGATCCCCTCCATCCCATTGAAGTTAGCCCTCTTCCAATTTAGAAGTTCTACTTTAGATTGTTCCTTGCTCTTCTCGAATACATATCTAAATCTTATGATACGATGATCAATCTTACCCAAGTGTTCCCCCACAGACACTCAGTCCACCTGGCCCACCTCATTTCCCAGCACCAGATCTAGCAATGCCCCAGTCCAAGTTGGACTGAGAACATACTAGTCAAGAAGATCTCCTGAATTCATTTTAGAAATTCCTACCCCTCCTTTCCCTTTATTCTCACATTATTCCAGTTGATATTTGGTTAATTAAATACCCCCAGTATTACCGCTATTATTCTTGAACGTTTCTGTGATTTCCCTGAAGATTTGCCTGCCCCCCTATCGCTCTCGCCGCCCCTCTCGCTCTTGCTGTTTGGAGGCCTGTAGAATACCCCCAGTAGTGTGTTCATACCTTTCTTGCTTCTCAGCTCTAACCAAATGTCCTTGCCCGCTCAAGGACATCCTCTCTTTGCAACGCTACAATGTCTTCCCTAACCAGTACTGCCACCCCACCTCCCCTTTTTTCCTTTCCTATCTTTTCTGAATATTTTGTATCCTTGACTATTAAGCACCCAGCCCTCACCGAGCTTCACATCCAGCACAGTTGCAACCACTGGGGGCTGTGACTTTGGACTCTGCTGAAAGTAGCTCTGGAGTTGCAGGACTCTGAGAAAATGCAGTTTCTCATTCTTACTGTTGGGTATCTCCCTGCTACATTTATGTGGATTTACCAGTTTTTTAAAATTTAAGTTACTGATGTTGCTTCTCATCCCAAAATATATCAGGTGTTTTTGAAAGAGTCAAGCTGCACATTGCAATTACTATATCGTTTGTCCACTTCTTTGGTTTACCATTTTGCCAGAGGATAAAATTTCCTGCCTGCTCCATGCTATTTCTCTCCTTGTTACCCACTTAATTTAACTCCCTCCAATCTGTGCTGCAACTATTCCCTCTTCATTATTGGACTGGATTCCTCCACCTTGTAAAGGTTCACTTGTTCCCTTTTGCTGGAGGGGGGAAATCATCAAGCATGGAACCTTTGGAAAGGAAGATCAAGTGGAGAAGGACAAGGAACTGTTATCAATTCCCCTCTCAAGAGAATTTGCAGGTACAGTGATTAAAATTGAGGGGACAGCAGCTAAATCTAAAATGAGGTTTTGGAATAAGGCATTTATAAGATCACAGGAATTTGAATTCACTTTTAAAAATCCAGAAATGAAAAACTGGTACCAAGTAAAAATGACCATGAAAACTGTCAGGTTGTTGTAAACCTGACTCGTTCACTGATGTCCTTTTAGGCAACGAAGCATACCGTCTTTACTGGGTCTGCCCTGTACATGACTCCAACCCCACACCAATGTAGTTAACTATTAACTGCCCTTTGAAATTGTCTAACAAGCCACTTGGTTGTATAAGAAAGCTCACCATCACCACTTCAAGGACAACTAAGGATGGGCAACAAATGTCATAGCAAGGAGCCATGCAATAGATGATCAACCAGAGTGTTGAAGGTTGGCAGGCTGATCTTGTTCGGCAAGGGAATCAAAGGTTATGGGGGGTAGATGGGAGTTTGGAATTCGAGAGACAAACAGATCAGCCATGATTTTATTGAATGGCGGAGCAGACTCGAGGGGCCGAATGGCCTAATTCTGTTCCTAATTCAGATGTTCGTATCTCCAAGATGAGGATGTAGACTAATACCTTCAATTGAAACCCATCCAGTGCTTTGTTAAAAATATCTATGAAGGCTTTGATGGTTTGATTCTGACTGTTCTATAAACTAAAATTCTATTTAAATGTAAAGATATGTAAGAAATATGGTTTTGTCCACAAGTCAGTCCCTTGTCAGCAGCTGGTTCTATAGTTGTATTTTCAAGCTTCTAATTGTATGTATAGTGTTCAGTTGATACAGAATTTGGGTTATAGTACTAAGATTCTGTATAGCTAAAATGTAGGAGAAAAGATTATGACCATCTCCAGTCAGTTCTTTTCATTCATTAAGTATCAACCACATTGCTGTGGATCTGGAGTCACATATAGGCTAAATCAAGTAAGGATGGCTGTTTTCCTTTCCTAAAGGACGTGAGTGGATCCGATGGGTTTTTAAGACAATCCGATAATTTCATGGTCACCATTAGTGAGATTTGCTTTTTATTCCAGATTTTATTCTAATCAGTTGAATTTAAATTCCTCAGCTACCATGCTGAGATTTGAACTCATGTCTATAACATAATCATTATGCTGCTGTCTCAGTGTGAAAGTCCAGTTTGGAGAGAGGTTAGGAATGGAGAGGCAGGATATTAGAAGGAATACCAATATACAACACACTCATAATAAAAATACAATATGCTGAAGAAACTCCACACCTGTGGAGAGAAGCAAAGCTAACATTTCAGGTCAATCTCTGACAAAAAATCAAAACCTGAAATGTTGACTGTTGCTCACAAATTCGATGCAGAGAGAAGCAATAGTTAACGTTTCAGGTTGATATTTTTGTCAGATTGACTTGAAATGTTAACTTTGTTTCTTCCGACAGATGTTGCCTGATCAGAGTTTTTCTAGCATATTTTGTTTTTATTTCTGATTTCCAGGATCTGCAGTATTTTGCTTTTGTAACTAGCTCCTTTAGAGGGAGTGCAGCAAAAATGCTCCAGACTGATTCCTGAGATGAGGCGCTTGTGGTACGATGAGATATTGATTTAGACTAAGCCTATATTCTATAGACTTTAGAACAATAAGAGATGATCTCAGTGAAACATATAAAGTTTTTAACAAAAACAAGAAATGCTGGATTCACTCAGCAGGTCTGGCAGCATCTGTGGAAAGAGAAGCAGAGTTAACGTTTCGGGTCAGTGACCCTTCTTCGGAACTGACAACTATTAGAAAAGTCACAGATTATAAACAAGTGAGGTGGGGGTTGGGCAAGAGATAACAAAGGAGAAGGTGCAGATTGGACCAGGCCACATAGCTGACCAAAAGGTCACGGAGCAAAGGCAAACAATATGTTAATAGTGTGTTGAAAGACAAAGCATTAGTACAGATTAGGTGTGAATATACTGAATATTGAACATCAGCAAGTGCAAACCTGAAGAAAAACAACCTGAAAAAAACAGTGGGTAAGCAAACTGAACAAACTAAGATGAAATGAAATAAATGCAAAAAAAGATTGTAACAAATGTAAAAAGGAATGCAAAAAAAAAAGGAAGAAAAAATAACTAAAAATGACTAAAAATGAAAGTAAAGTGGGGGGCTGTCATGCTCTGAAATTATTGAACTCAATGTTCAGTCCGGCAGGCTGTAGTGTGCCTAATCGGTAGATGAGATGCTGTTCCTCGAGCTTGCGTTGATGTTCACTGGAACACTGCAGCAATCCCAGGACAGAGATGTGAGCATGAGAGCAGGGGGGAGTGTTGAAATGGCAAGCAACCGGAAGCTCAGGGTCCTGCTTGCGGACTGAGCGGAGATGTTCCGCAAAGCGGTCACCCAGTCTGCGCTTGGTCTCCCCAATGTAGAGGAGACCACACTGTGAGCAGCGAATACAGTATACTACATTGAAAGAAGTCCAATCTGCACCTTCTCCTTTGTTATCTCTTGCCGGTCCAATCTGCACCTTCTCCTTTGTTATCTCTTGCCGGTCCAATCTGCACCTTCTCCTTTGTTATCTCTTGCCCAACCCCCACCTCACTTGTTTATAATCTGTGACTTTTCTAATATTTGTCAGTTCTGAAGAAGGGTCACTGACCCGAAACGTTAACTCTGCTTCTCTTTCCACAGATGCTGCCAGACCTGCTGAGTGAATCCAGCATTTCTTGTTTTTGTTTCAGATTTCCAGCATCCGCAGTATTTTGCTTTTATATAAAGTTTTTAAGCAGGTTAACAGGGTAGATGCTGAGAGGTTATTTCCTCTGTCTGGGGAGTCTTGAACTAGGGGTCCCAGTCTAAAATAGGGGGCGACCATTTAGAACTAAGCCGAGAAATTTCTTCACTTAAATGTTGTGAATCTTTGGAATTCTCTACCCAAGAGGGCTATGAGTATTCACTGAATATATTCAAGACAGTGATCAATAAATTTTTGGATACTCTGAATCAACAGATATGCGTATAGTGTGGGAAGGTGGAATTGAGGTAGAACATCGGATGTGAATTTGTTGAATGGTGGAGCAGGTTCGAAGGGCCAAATTTTTTTTTTAATTCATTCATGGGATTTGAGCATTGCTTGCCAGGCCAGCATTTATTTCCCATCCCTAATTGCCCTCAAGAAGGTGATGGTGAGCTGCCTTCTTGAACCGCTGCAGTCCATGTGGGGTAAGTACACCCACAGTGCTGTTAAGAAGGGAGTTCCAGGATTTTGACCCAGTGACAGTGAAGGAATGGCGATATAGTTCCAAGTTAGGATGGTGTGTGACTTGGAGGGGAACTTACAGGTGGTGGTTCTTATGTTATTATCTGTGCCGTATTTGCACACAACCAAAAAGTGGCTTTATTAAAAACTTCCATGGTTGATGGATCTTTTTTCAGTACAGTTTTCTTGTAAAATGTATTAAGTGCAGATTTTGAACTGTTGAACAATACCACTCACTTCTTCCAGTAGCTAGGGAAGTAGCTGAATCATACAGATCATGAAGGTCTTTGATTCAGTGCCTGGTGTTTGTTGCGTTAGTCAGATTGAGGCACTGCAGTTTACTTCAGTGGTCCTGGGTGAGGAAGGGGAAAACAGGCAAGGATTCCTGCTCCCGGTCACCTTCTAATCCCTGCTGGAATTACAGGTGAGGATAGGGTCAGGCTTGACTATAAATGATGTTCCATCTCCCATGGCTTAGTAGGCAACCAATATCAACACGTCTGCCCAAAAAATGTCTGCAACTTCAGAAGGAGGTGGAGAGAAAACTTGCGTAGAAAGGTTTGGACCACACCTGGGATACTCCTGTATAATTTTAGTTGCTGTATTACTAGAAAAAATGTACAGATACTGGAGAGGCTGCAAAACAGTTTTACAAAGATGATACCAGGAATGTGGGGATTATACCTAGCGAGAGGGTGGACAGGCTGGGTCTCTTTTCTCTCGAAGAGAAAGCTTGAGGGGTGAACCTTTAGAGGTCTTTGAAATTATGGAAAGTTTTGATAGAGTAGATACAAAGAATGTTTTCACTTGTGGGGAAGAGCAAAGCCAGAGGACATCAATATAAGATGGTCACCAAAAAATCAAATGGTGAATTTACAAGAAACTTGCTTATCAAGAGAATAGTGAGAATCTGGAACTCTATCACAGTGAGTGATTGAGGTGAAGAGTACAGATGCATTTTGGGGAAGCTAGATAAGTATACGAGGGAGAAAGGTATAGAGGGATATGCTGATGAGGAAAGATGGGAGGAGGCTTGAGTGGAACATAAACGCCAGCATGGACTGGTTGACCGAATGACCGGTTTCTGTGTACTGTAGAGCCTATGTAATATAATCCATATAATGTTTGTTTTTGAATACCTGTATTTACAAAATCGAAGTGTCTTTATTGGTTAATCTAGATGTTATTAAGCTCTTAAAATGGAGATAAAATGTATGATTTCTCATGTGAGAAATAGAAAAAGAGTAAACATACCTATTCAGTACAGAACTGAATTAAATTTCAGGCAGTGGTGTTGCAGGGAAACAATTTACGAACATCAAATGTTACTATTTATGGGACTCTGGATGAAATTAGGCAACACTCTTACTGCCTGCATTTAAGGGTCAATCTTTGAAATGCTGAACATATTGACTATTTGAAACAAATTCTTTGCAGATACTATACCGAAGTTTGAAAGATGTTTTAGAATATGAAGGGAATGTAGAGGAAGACATGATGATCACCTTTCATGTATCATATAGTGACCTGTTTGGAGTGCCGGTTATCCATAATCTGAAAGAAAACAGTGGTGAAATTCCAGTAACAAACCAAAATAAAAAGGTCAGTATGATATTGGTCATGCCTACATATAGCAAGTAGCCCTATAATCCATTTAAAATGAACAGAATTAAGCTGATGTAATGTTATGTTCCATCAGTACATCGTGAACGATAAGAGGCTCAATTCCTGTGTCTTGTTATGTTTTTAATTTTCTTTGCAGTCAGGAAGTGGTGAGAGAGACCATTAATGAGGTATTGGTCCCGGGATATACTTGCACATTATCTCACAGCCTGATTTGAGCTCTGGAAGTCTTTTGACTGGAAAGATGTGCATAGTACAGGGAGACACGGCAGCAAGAAATAATATGCTAATTTCTCGAGAGTGAAATCCACTTTTTGTTTTGAATAATTTGATTTTCATCTTTTACTCAATGTAGCTAGGGTAGGAGATGGGGGTTAATCATTCAATATGTGAGTCTTCCCATTGTGGAGAAATAGCGACCAAGTAATTATACTTCTGGAGTAAAATTGTTAGATTCTGAATATGGATCTGTTATCGAGAACATATGAATAAATTTTAATGTACATAGTATTAAGTTTAGAACTCCAACTTATTGTGACTTTTCACAAAGGATTTCTTTGAATTTAAAATGTTGAGAGGCTTCATATGTATTAACTTACTGGCCCAGATTTTGCAGTCAGTGACGAAGTAACACCACCCACCGTTGACTCCACTGACAGCTGCCCAGAGTTGTCACGACCTTTTAGGGGTAGAGTTACTGTCATCAGGCATCGAAGAAGCTGACACAGGCTTCTTGGGCTGAATGATCTCCTTTGATGCTATACTAGTCTATGACTCTGATCCAGCATGGTGCCCCCTACAGGGGATCTATGGCATCTGAGAGCAGGACGAGCAACAGCTAGACTCTTTAACCAGTCAAATTGAGGAATCCTCACTGAGACAGAGTCTAAACCAGGAAACATAAATAGATTTAAATCATAGGAACATAGGAGCAGGAGTAAGCCATTCACCCCATTGAGCCTGCTCCTCCATTCAATACGATCATGGCTGATCATCCACCTCAATGCCTTTTTCCCACACTATCACTGTATCCCTTTATGTCATTGGTATTTAGGAATCTTCAATTTCTACTTCAAACATACTCAATGACAGAGCTTCCACAGCCCTCTACGGTAGAGAATTCCAAAGATTCACAACCCTCTGAGTAAAGAAATTTCTCCTCATCTCTGTCCTAAGTGGCTTCCCCTTATTTTGAAATTGTGTCCCCTGGATCTAGACTCCCCAACCAGGGGAAACATTTTGCCTGCATCTACCCTTTCAGTATTTTGGAGGTTTCAATGAGATCACCTATCATTCTACAAAAATCTAGAGTACAGAGGCCCAATTTCCCCAATCTCTCTTAATAGGACTGTCCTACCATCCCAGGAACAAGTCTGGTGAGCCTTTGTTGCACTCCCTCTTTGGCAATAATATCCTTCCTATGGTAAAGGGTAAAGCACTGCAATGCTCTGTTGGATAGCCTTATATGTGAGTTAAAGGTCTCCAAAGGAAACCCGGCCGAGCCTGAATGCTGGACCTGGAAGTGCGACCCGACCCGAATCCAACACGTTGGGTTGGGTAGCAGGCCTGTACCCATGTGCTGAGGTAAAGGCCTGCTACCCGACCCGACCCTGTACTCTAATCCTCTTGCAATAATAGCTAACGTACCATTAGTCTTCCTAATTGCTTGCTGTACTGAAAGTGAAAGAAAGATTGGGAAAGAAAAATTCGATTAAGAGGGAGAGATAAAAAACGGACAGAAAAAGTAAAAAAAAAATGTTTTATAAATCTCCAGCACGAAATAAATTATGAAGGAATAGGACTCCACACTTGTTCAATTAAATTTTCAGGGCCAGGAAGTTGTTTGACTGTTAAAAGTTCACTTAGTCCTGAATGTATCGCAACATTTTATGGCACATTTAGTGGGTAGCCAATGAGTAAGTATAGCAGCTTCATGCCCTTGCATTGATTTCAATGCAGTGTCTATTGGTGAGGTACCATTATAGAACAACCCAGAGAAGAGTAAGGTAACTTGGACCACAACTTCTACTTTTAACTGCACGTGTGTACTCCATGAGGTGCTGTTCAATTTACTCCATAATAATGCTGAGTGCTGATAGCCCCACTGTTTATTCTCACCACAAAATCCAGGCCATTATCTGTTTGTATACTGCACTATAGAACAGAATGAAACAGTGAAATAGCAGAAAAGTTTGTTTCTGTTTCCTAATGATTATTGAGGTTGATATACTTTTAAATGTAATCTGACATGTTGCTGCTCTTTTTTGAAAACTCGCTCAAAGTTAGTGATTCTATTTGAAACTGCAACTAAGCACAAAAGCACAGGTAGAAAACCCCCTTTTATAACTTTCTATTTAGGAAGCCATAGTGAAGGACCAAGATCAATGTTGCGGATACCTGTAAGGTTAATAAGAGAAGACTAAATAAATCAAGAAATTGTAATTGTATTACACCAAGTTTCGGGTTAACGAGCATTAAAATTGTAGGATGAGGGGAATGAGTTCCAAGGTTTTGACAAAATGGAATTAGAGTGGAAGGCTGCACAATTTAGTTTTAATTTCAAAACATGCAGTGGAGGAAAAACATATAGGTCAGTATATTTGGGGCTTAGAAGTGGGAGAGGAAGATATTTTGGTAGATGTTACATCACCTCAGGCATGTAAGGAATATATCAGCCCAATGTTCAATATACATTGCAGTTGTCAGATCAATCTTTGTATATATCTTAAGGAGAGCAAAAACATAGCAACTGGGCTGGACCTTTACCACGCAAGTCTACGATTTATCAGATACCGAATTTAGCTCGCCTCTAAACAACCTTGCATACCAAGTTCTAAGTATTAATAGTTATAAATCAATCCATTGACCATGGAATTACTGTGCAACCTAGAGTGGAATGAGTTAACTACTTTCCCCAGAGTCATCAAAAATGAAGTCAGAAATGCACTAACATTACTATATTATTCACAACATCTAAGTTAACAAAGCTAATTGTTTGCTCCAAACAATCTATAGCGATATAACTTAGATATAATAAGAAAAAAGTGACCCAAAAGCATGCTAAAATGCTTTAGTGAATTATCTTTGCAGTGTAGTCATTGTTCAAGCAACGACAGCAGTCATTTTTGTACCAGCAAGGTTCCACATGCAACAGTGAGATGATGGCTAGATATGTTTTTTAAGTTCCATTGGTTGAGGAATGAGTGATGGCCAGAACACTGGAAGAACTCCCTGGATCTTTTACATCTGCCTGAAAAGAGTTCTCCAAAAGATGGCACCTGCAACAATGCAGCACTCTTTCAGAATTGCACTGAGCTGTCATGTTAGATTATCTTGCGAGCAATGTTTGCCCTAATTTTTATTTGGAATGCGTGGGTGATTTAGTTGTGTGCGGCTCCTTTTAAACTTTTTTGGGTGACCACGCACCTGCAGTAACTTAACGGGGCCAACTGGTGTATGACCTGTGCGGAGACTTTTGGATGGCTGCGCAGCTTACAGGAAACATTGTTAGTAAGCATAATTATTACCTAATATGAGAGTGATTCTTGCAAAGGCTTGCTATACTTTATTTAACTATAGAATGGAAGGGGATTTCTTCCTCCCTGCAAACCAGGAAACATGATGGGCCAAGACATGGGGATTTTTTGCATGCTATATACAAATATATAATGGATGGTAGGACCCTAGGAAGTACAGAAGGTCAGAGGGACATAGATCACTGAAGGCAGCAGCACAGGTAGATAAGGTTAGGAAGGCATATGGGATACATGCCTTTATTAGCCGAGGCATAGAATATAGGTCATAGAGAGATACAGCGCTGAAACAGGCTCTTCAGCCCACCATATCTGTGCCGACCATAAACCACCCATTTATACTAATCCGACATTAATCCCATATTCCCTACCACATCCCCACCTTCCTCAATTCTCCTATCACCTACCTACACTAGGGGCAATTTACAATGGCCAATTTACCTATCAACCTGCAAGTCTTTGGCTGTGGGAGGAAACCGGAGCACCCGGTGGAAACCCACGTGGTCACAGGGAGAACTTGCAAACTCCGCAAAATAAGAACAGGGAGGTCATGATGGAGCTGTATAAAACGCTAGTTAGGGCACAGCTGGAGTACTGTGTACAGTTCTGGGCACCACACTAAAGGAAGGAGGTGATTACACTGGAGAGGGTGTAGAGGAGATTCACCAGGATGTTGGCTGGGCTGGAGCATTTCAGCTATGAAGAGAGACTGAAAAGGCTAGGGTTGTTTTCCTCAGAGCAGAGAAGGCTGGGGGGTGACATGATTGAGGTATACAAAATTATGAGGCGCATTGATAGAATGGATAGGAAGAGACTTTTTCCCTTAGCGGAGGGGTCAATAACTAGGGGGCATACATTTAAGGTAAGGGGCAGGAGGTATAGAGGGGATTTGAGGAAAACTTTTTTTCATCCAGAGGGTGGTTGGAATTTGGAATGCACTGCCTGAAGAGGTGGTAGAGGCAGGAATCATCACGACATGTAAGAAGTATTTAGATGAGCACTTGAAACGCCATAGCATACAAGGCTGCGGGCCAAATGCTGGAAAATGGGATTAGAATAGGTAGGTGGTTGATGGCCGGCACAGAGACGATGGGCTGAAGAGCCTGTATTCTGTGCTGTATGACTCTATATAAACATTGTTTTATTCTAGTATGACGGTTGATTTTGTATTGGCAGAATGTATGGTATTATCCTATTAATGTATTTAAGTTAACTGCCTCATTTTGGCTTCTAACATGTCTCTTCTGATGCAGGAATTTGTTCAACTATACACCAACTACATTTTGAACCAATCAGTGGAAAAACAATTTCGAGCATTCAGTCGAGGTTTCCAAATGGTCACAAATGAGTCTCCCTTAAAATACCTTTTCAGACCAGAAGAAATTGAACAGCTAATCTGTGGCAGTAGGGTAAGTATTATTTAGTTTGTTCCAAACCAAGATTCACCAAAAATTTATTACATGTTTTGCTATTATCTACCTGTTGATATTGGTGGTGCAGCACAATGGTACTATAATCTTTGTTAAGACTCCCAGGTGATTAATTCCCACCCCTGATCCTCCTGAGAACTTTAACAGAAAAGACTAAGTGACAGTCTAATAATCGAATTCATTCCACTTTGAATAGCTTAATGTAAATACTCCCAAATCCATTTATATATTGTCCTTGGATAAGATGGGAAGTTCTCATCTTGTAAATTCAAATTTTTGACACCCAAATTGATTGGAAGTCATGGGGCGGAGGCGGGTGGAGGTGCGACTGTAGAACCTGTGACAAAAATGTTTGAACATAACAAGAAATAGGAGCAGGTGTAGACCATACGGTGTCTCAAGCCTGGTCTGCCATTCAATACGATCATGGCTGATCTGCCACAATTCTACTTCCCTGCCCGCTCCCCATATCCCTTGATTTCCTGAGAAATACAAAATCTCTCAATCTCAGCCTTGATTATCCTCAACAATAAGAGTATCCACAACCCTCTGGGGGTAAAGAATGACTAAGATTCACAATCCTCTGAAGGAATTTCTCCTCATCTCAGTCCTAAATGATCAACCCCTTATCTTGAGACTGTGCCCTCCTATTCTAGATTCTCCAATCAAAGGAAACCATCTCAGTGTCCATCCTGTCCAGCCCCTTCAGAATCTTGTATGCTTCAATGAGATCACGTCTCATTCTTCCAAACTCCAGAGAGTTTGGGCCCTTGTTACTCAGCCTCTCATCATAGGACAATCCTGCCATTCCAGGAACTGATCTAGTGAACCTTTGCTGTACTGCCACCAATGCATCCTTTAGATGTGG
The DNA here is from genome assembly GCF_036365525.1 of Heterodontus francisci. Lineage (NCBI taxonomy): Eukaryota > Metazoa > Chordata > Chondrichthyes > Heterodontiformes > Heterodontidae > Heterodontus > Heterodontus francisci. The sequence goes on along the minus strand of NC_090371.1, from coordinate 127,722,925 downwards.
GGAGGCAGTGGCGTAGTGGTAATATCACTGGACTAGTAATCCAGTGACCCAGGCTAATACTCTGGGGATAAAAGCAAAATACTGCAGATGCTGGAAATCTGAAATAAAAACAAGAAATGCTGGAAATCTTAAATAAAAACAAGAAATGCTGGAAATACTGAGCAGGTCTGGCAGCATCTGTGGAGCGAGAAGCAGAGTTAATGTATCAGGTCAGTGACCCTTCATCAGAACTGACACATATTGGAAATGTAAAAGGCTTTAAGCAAGTAAAGCAGGGGGTGGGGTAAGAGATAACAAAAGAGCAGGTGTTGATAGGATAAGGTCACAGGGAATAACTGACCAGAAGGCCCACCCCTTTATATGTTGAGTTTTTTTCTTTTTTATTTGGTTATTTTAGTTTTTTTTAGTTTGTTTCCACTGTGTCTACCCGCTTTTTTTTTATTGTTTTGTGCTTTGTGCTTTACAGTCAATTCACACCCTCTGTACTAACGCTTTGTCTTTCAGCACACCATTAACATACCGTTTGCCTTTGTTCCATGACCTTCTAGTGAATGGTAGCGGACAATTAAACAACTAACTGGAGGAGGAGGCTCCACAAATATCCCCATCCTCAATGATGGGGGAGCCCAGAACATAAGTGCAGAAGAAATGGCTGAAGCATTTGCAACCATCTTCAGCCAGAAGTGCTGAGTGGATAGCCTCCTCCTGCGATCCCCAGCATCACAGATGCCAGTCTTCATCGAATCAGATTCACTCCATGTAATAAGAAATGGCTGAGGGCACTGGACACAGCAAAGGCTGTGGGTCCTGATAACATCACAGCTGTAGTACTGAAGATGTGCTGCAGAACTAGCCGCGTCCCTATCCAAGCTGTTCCAGTACAGCTACAACACTGGCATCTATCCAACAATGTGGAAAATTGCCCAGGTACGTCCTGTCCACAAAACGCAGGACAATCCAATCCGTCCAATTACCACCCCATCAGTCTACTCTTCATCATCAGCAAAGTGATGGACGGTGTAGTGGATAGTCCTATCAAGAGGCACTTAAACAGCAATAACCTGCTTGTACGAACATATGAATTAGGAGTAGGCCACTCGGCCCTACGAGCCTGCTCTGCCATTCAATAAGTTCATGGCTGAACTGATTACTCCACATTTCCAGCTACCCCTGATAACCTTCCATCCTCTTGCTTCTCAAGAATCTATCTACCTTTGCCTTAAAAATATTCAAAGACTCTGCTTCCACTGCCTTTTGAGGAAGAGAATTCCAAAGACTCAACCCTCAGAGGAAAAATTTTTTCCTCATCTGTCTTAAATGGGTGACCTCTTATTTTTAAACAGTGACCCCTAGAACAAAGAACAGTACAGCACAGGAACAGGCCATTCGGCCCTCCAAGCCTGCGCCGATCTTGATGCCTGCCTAAACTAAAACCTTCTGCACTTCCGGGATCCGTATCCCTCTATTCCCATCCTATTCATGTATTTGTCAAGAAGCCTCTTAAACGTCTCTATGGTACCTGCTTCCACCACCTCCCCCGGCAACAAGTTCCAGGCACTCACCACCCTCTGTGTAAAGAACTTGCCTCGCACATCCCCTCTAAACTTTGCCCCTCACCTTAAACCTATGTCCCCTAGGAACTGACTCTTCCACCCTGGGAAAAAGCTTATGACTATCCACTCTGTCTATGCCGCTTATAACTTTGTAAACCTCTATCATGTCGTCCCTCCACCTCCGTCGGTCCAGTGAAAACAATCCGAGTTTATCCAACCTCTCCTCATAGCTAATGCCCTCCAGACCAGGCAACATCCTGGTAAACCTCTTCTGTACCCTCTCCAAAGCCTCCATGTCCTTCTGGTAGTGTGGCGACCAGAATTGCACGCAATATTCTAAGTGTGGCCGAACTAAAGTTCTGTACAGCTGCAGCATGACTTGCCTATTTTTATACTCTATGCCCCGACCGATGAAGGCAAGCATGCCGTATGCCTTCTTGACTACCTTATCCACCTGCGTTGCCACTTTCAGTGACTTGTGGATCTGTACGCCCAGATCTCTCTGCCTGTCAATACTCCTAAGGGTTCTGCCATTTACTGTATACTTCCCACCTGCATTAGGCCTTCCAAAATGCATTACCTCACATTTGTCTGGATTAAACTCCAGCTGCCATTTCTCCGCCCAAGCCTCCAGACCTATATCCTGCTGTATCCTCTGACAATCCTCATCACTGTCCGCAACTCCACCAACCTTTGTGTCATCCGCAAACTTGCTAATCAGACCAGCTACATTTTCCTCCAAATCATTTATATATACTACAAAGAGCAAAGGTCCCAGCACTGATCCCTGCGGAACACCACTAGTCACATCCCTCCATTCAGAAAAGCACCCTTCCACTGCGACCCTCTGTCTTCTATGTTCGAGCCAGTTTTGTATCCATCTTGCCAGCTCCCCTCTGATTCCATGTGACTTAACCTTTTGTATCAGTCTGCCAGGAGGGACCTTGTCAAAGGCTTTACTGAAGTCCATATAGATAACATCCACTGCCCTTCCTTCATCAATCATCTTTGTCACTTACTCAAAAAACTCAATCAAATTAGTGAGACACGACCTCCCCTTCACAAAGCCATGCTGCCTCTCGCTAATAAGTCCATTTGTTTCCAATTGGGAGTAAATCCTGTCCCAAAGAATAATTTCCCGACCACTGACGTAAGGCTCACCGGCCTATAATTTCCTGGATTATCCTTGCTACCCTTTTTAAACAAAGGAACAACATTGTCTATTCTCCAGTCCTCTGGGATCTCACCTGTAGCCAATGAGGATGCAAAGATTTCTGTCAAGGCCCCAGCAATTTCTTCCCTTGCCTCCCTCAGTATTCTGGGGTAGATCCCATCAGGCCCTGGGGACCTATCTACCTTAATGCTTTGCAAGACACCCAACACCACCTCCTTTTTGATAATGAGATGACTGAGACTATCTACACTCCCTTCCCTAGGCTCATCATCCACCAAGTCCTTCTCTTTGGTGAATACTGATGCAAAGTACTCATTTAGTACCTCGCCCATTTCCTCTGGCTCCACACATAGATTCCCTTCTCTGTCCTTGAGTGGGCCAACCCTTTACCTGATTACCCTCTTGCTCTTTATATACGTATAAAAAGCCTTGGGATTTTTCTTAATCCTGTTTGCCAATGACTTCTCATAACTCCTTTTAGCCCTCCTGACTCCTTGCTTAAGTTCCTTCCTACTGTCTTCATATTCTTCAAGGGATTCGTCTGTTCCTAGCCTTCTAGCCCTTACGAATGCTTCATTTTTCTTTTTGACAAGGCTCACAATATCCCGCGTTATCCAAGGTTCCCGAAACTTGCCAAACTTATCCTTCTTCCTCACAGGAACATGCTGGTCCTGGATTCTAATCAACTGACGTTTGAAAGACTCCCACATGTCAGATGTTGATTTACCCTCAAACAGCTGCCCTCAATCTAAATTCTTCAGTTCCTGCCTAATATTATTATAATTAGCCTTCCCCCAATTTAGCACCTTCACCCGAGGACTACACTTATCCTTATCCACAAGTACCTTAAAACTTATGGAATTATGGTCACTGTTCCTGAAATGCTCCCCTACTGAAACTTCGACCACCTGGCCGGGCGCATTCCCCAATACCAGGTCCAGTACAGCCCCTTCCTAGTTGGACTATCTACATATTGTTTCAAGAAGCCCTCCTGGATGCTCCTTACAAATTCTGCCCCATCCAAGCCCCTAGCACTAAGTGAGTCCCAGTCAATATAGGGGAAGTTAAAATCACCCACCACTACAACCCTGTTACCTTTACATCTTTCCAAACTCTGTCTACATATCTGCTCCTCTACCTCCCGCTGGCTGTTGGAAGGCCTGTAGTAAACCCCCAACATCGTGACTGCACCCTTCCCATTCCTGAGCTCCACCCATATTGCCTCGCTGCATGACCCCTCCGAGGTGTCCTCCCGCAGTACAGCTGTGATATTCTCCTTAACCAGTAATGCAACTCCCCCACCCCTTTTACATCCCCCTCTATCCCGCCTGAAGCTTCTAAATCCTGGAACATTTAGCTGCCAATCCTGTCCTTCCCTCAACCAAGTCTCTGTAATAGCAACAATATCATAGTTCCAAGTACTAATCCAAGCTGTAAGTTCATCTGCCTTACCTGTTATACTTCTCGCATTGAAACAAATGCACTTCAGACCACCAGTCCCGCTGTGCTCAGCAATATCTCCCTGCCTGCTCTTCCTCTTAGTCTTACTGACCTTATTTACTAGTTCCCCATCATTTATTTCACTTGCTGTCCTACTGCTCTGGTTCCCACCCCCTTGCCACACTAGTTTAAACCCTCCCGTGTGACGCTAGCAAACCTCGCAGCCAGGATATTTGTGCCCCTCCAGTTTAGATGCAACCTGTCCTTCTTGTACAGGTCCCATCTGTCCCTGAAGAGATCCCAATGGTCCAGATATCTGAAACCCTCACTTCTACACCAGCTGTTCAGCCACGTGTTTAGCTGCACTGTCTTTCTATTTCTAGCCTCAATGGCACGTGGCATAGGGAGTAATCCCGAGATTACAACCCTAGAGGTCCTGTCTTTTAACTTTCTACCTAACTCCCTAAACTCCCCCTACAGGACCTCATCACTCTTCCTGCCTATGTCGTTGGTACCGATGTGTACCACAACCTCTGGCTGTTCACCCTCCCCCTTCAGAATGCCCCCTGTCCGTTCAGAGACATCCTTGACCCTGGCACCAGGGAGGCAACATACCATCCTGGAGTCTCTTTCACGTCCACAGAAGCGCCTGTCTGTGCCCCTGACTATAGACTCCCCTATAACTATTGCTCTTCTGCGCTTTGTCCCTCCCTGCTGAACAACAGTGCCAGCCATGGTGCCACTGCTCTGGCTGCTGCTGTTTTCCCCTGATAGGCCATCCCCCCCCCACAACAGTATCCAAAACGGTATACTTGTTAGAGAGGGGGATAGCCACAGGGGATTCCTGCACTGACTGCCTGCCACTTCTAGCGGTCACCCATCTATCTGCCTGCACCTTGGGTGTAACCACTTGTCTAAAACGCCTATGACACTCTCTGCCACTTGCATGCTCCTAAGTGCATCCAGTTGCCGCTCCAACCGATCCATGCGGTCTGTGAGGAGCTGCAACTGGGTACACTTCCTGCAGATGTCGTCATCCGGAACGCTGGAAGTGTCATGGACTTCCCACATCTCACAGGTGAAGCACTTCACCCCTCTAACTGACATTTCTAGCACTAATTAGTTAATTAATATAAAATAAATAAATACTTATTTAATCCTTACTAAATTGTTAAAATTCACTATATGATCCCTAGTGCTAGATTTCTACTATAAATATTAAATGCTAACTACATACAGTAATCTCCTCCCTCTGGTTTTGTTACTCCACTTATTAATTAGTTAATTAAGGGTTTTAATCAATTTTTACCAATGTTTTATTTTTAAATTCAGTACAGATTCCCTACCAGCCAATCAGGTCACAGCTTTCCTGTGACATCACTTTTCAGTTTTTTTTACTAGAGGTAAGTTTTTTTTATACTTACCAGTCTGGAACTCCGCCCTCCGTGTCTTCTCTGTGAATGTAGGCCGCGAATCCCCGAGATAAGTTTTTTATACTTACCGGTCTGGAACTCCGTCCTCCGAGTCTGCTCCGAGAATGTTCTAGATTCTCCCACAAGGGGAAACATTCTTTCCACATCCACCCTGTCAAGACCGCTCAGGATCTTGTATGTTTCAATTAAGTCGCCTCTTCTAAATTCCAGTGGATACAAGCCTAGCCTGTCCAATCTTTCCTCGTAAGACAGCCCGCCCATTCCAGGTGTTAGTATAATAAACCTTCTCTGTACTGCCTCCAACGCATTTACATCCTTCCTTAAATAAGGAGACCATTACTGTACACAGTACTCCAGATCTTGCCTCACTCATGCCCTGCATAGCTGAAGCCTAAACTCCCTACTTTTGTATTCAGTTCCCCTTGCAATAAATGATAATCTAATGGAACCTTCCCCGAATCTAGGGAATTTTGGAAAATTAAAACTAACGCAACAACTATCTCACTAGCCACTTCTTTTAACACCCTAGGATAAAGTCCACTTGTCAGCCCGCAGCTCCAACAATTTGTTCATTACCACTTCCCTGGTGATTGTAATTTTCTTGAGTTCCTCCCTCCCTTCCATTTCCTGACTTACAGCTGATACTGGGATGTTACTTGTAACCTCAATAGTGAAGACTGATGCAAAATATCTTTTCTATTCATCTGTCATCTCCTCCTTATCCATTATTAATTCCCCAGACTCAATTTCTAAAGAATCAACGCTCAATTTGTAAACACTTTTTTTTTTTAAATCTTTCGATACTCTTACTATTTGTCTTTATATTTCTATCTAGCTTTCTCTTGTACTCTAATTTTACCTTCCTTATCCATCTTTTAGTCCATCTTTACTGTTTTTATATTCTGTCCAATCTTCTGACCTGCCTCCCATCTTTGTGCAATTATAGGCTTTTTAAAAAAAAGTTTGATACAATCTTTAACTGTTTTAGTTAGCCATGGATGACAGGTCCCACCCTTGGAATTTTTCTTTCTTGTTGAAATGTATCTATTCGGATCACTGATGCTCAGTTTGGGTTCCGCCAGGACCACTTGGCTCCTGACCTCATTACAGCTTTGGTCCAAACATGGAAAAAAGAGCTGAACTCTAGGGGAGTTGAGAGTGATTGCCATGGATATCAAGGCAGCATTTGACCAAGTGTGGCATCAAGGAGCCCTAGCCAAGCTGAAGTCAATGAGAATCAAGGGGAAAACTCTCCACTGGTTGGAGTCATACCTAGCACCAAGGAAGATGGTTGTGGTTGTTGGAGGCCAGTCATCTCAGCCCCAGGGCATTGCTGCAGGTAGTGTCCTAGGCCCAACCAACCAGCTGCTCCATCTTAAGGTCAGAAGTGGGGGTGTTCGCTGCTGATTGTACAATGTTCAGTGCCATTCGCAACTCCTTGGATACTGAAGCAGTCTGTGGTCTTATGCAGCAAGACCTGGACAACATTCAGGCTTGGGCTGTTAAGTGGCAAGTAACATTCGCACCATACAAGTGCCAGACAATGACTGTCTCCAATAAGAGAATCTAACCATCTCCCCTTGACATTCAACGGCATTACGATCGCTGAATCCCCCATTGTAAACATCCTGGGGGTTACCGTTGACCAGAAACTGAACCTGAGTAGCCACATGATTACTGTGGCTGCATGAGCAGGTCAGAGGTTGGGAATTCTGCAGCAGGTAACTCTCCACCCGACTCCCCAAAGCCTGTCCACCATCTACAAGGAACAAGTCGGGAGTGTGATGGAATACTGTCCACTTGTCTGGAGAGAAGCTTCACACCATCCAGGACAAAGCAGCCCGCTTGACTGGCACCCCGTCCACCACCTTCAACATTCACTCCCTCCACCACCGACGCACAGTGGCAGCAGTGTATACCATACACAAGATGCACTGCAGCAACGTACCAAGGCTCCTTAAACTGCACCTTCCAAACCCGCGACCTCTACCACCTAGAAGGATGAGGACAGCAGACGCATGGGAACACCACCACCTGCAAGTTTCCCTCCAAGTCACACGCCATCCTTACTTTGAACTATATCGCTGTTCCTTCACTGTTGCTGGATCAAAATCCTGGAACTCCCTCCCTAACAGCACTGTGGGTGTACCCGCACCAGATAGAGTGCAGCAGTTCAAGAAGCAGCTCACCACCACCTTCTCAAGGGCAATTAGGGATGGGCAATGAATGCTGGACTGGCCAGGAATGCCCACATTCCATGAAAGAATAAAAAAAGCCTCATCTGCAAATCTGACCCCTAAGTGAGCCATCGCAGACTTGAAACGTTAACTCTGCTTCTCTCTCCACAGATGCTGTCAGACCTGCTGAGTATTTCCAGTACTTTGTTTTTATTTCAGATTTCAAGCATCTGCAGTATTTTGCTTTTATATTATATTGCAGTAGTATTGGTGCTAACAGTACTTGCATACAAAATGCTTAACTAGCAGTTATGTCACAATTACTAATTATCCTATGCATAAACTTCAGTTAATCTGGAACTCTGCAACTGATGTCATGCATCCATTACCGCCAAGCTGCACTGTTTCACTGTGCCTCAACATATTCTAAGGTCCTTATCCTCATTTTCAAATTCTTGCACTCTTTCATACCATTTTATCTCCGCAATCTTCTCCAGCCATATGTCCTCGCTCCCACCCTCTGCTCTCCAGATTACTGTTTAGCACAATCAGATGCCCAGATTCCCTTGTTGCCAATCTCTCTACCTTCAAAACCCTTTCAAAATTCTATCTGCCTTTGGTTTCTCCCCTTCTCTTAATCATTCCTATCTTTTGTTCAGTGTCCTTTCTTGCTTCTTGTAAAGCAATGTCAGACGTCTGCCTCTATTTCCTATAGCAGACTTACATGGCAGTTTAGTTGATGCTTATAATCTACAGTTTCATTACTTTCCAGAATCTGGATTTTCATGCACTTGAAGAGGCCACAGAGTATGATGGAGGATTCACAAAGGAATCTAGGATAGTAAGGTATTTTTGTCTTACATGCATATCATGCCACTTTCTGTACCTCCCATATCTAATGTCTAAGGCTGCTCCTACGTTGCCTTTTAACCCCATCATCAGAAGGAATGCAGCAGGCTAATATATAATGGAAATACATGTTCTTTGTTGATGTCAAATATGAGTCTCATATCTTTTCACATAGTTGGCTTAACATGGTGCAGAATTTTCCAGATTAGATCCTGATGTTTGTTGCATTTTCAGTAGAGTTCAGTCGGACTATTTTAAAAGGAAAAATGTTGCTCCAAGTTGGAAGTAATCTGTGGCTGTGATGGAATCTCAACAGACAATTTTTGTCTTGCGTTAGCAGAACAGCAGGGAGGTCATGTAATTTGCTCCATAGAAAATTCATTAGTTTCTGAAATATACTTTTATTTTGAATCAAAGTGAACCAGCAGCATTTTACTTCAGTTGTTTTTCTTTCTTAAATGGTTATTTCAATATTAAAATCGCTGAGTAAGATAGAATCAGCATTTTTATATTTCAAAACATGGACTTAAAATATGGATTGTATATTTTACTTAATTTTACTTCATATTAATCCAGCTCACTGCTCAAAAGTGATAGTATGGCATGAGTAAAATGAATCCTGGCAATTAGCACACAAAATATCCTCGAACTTGGAGAGCACAGAAATTTGATTAAAATAACCTGATAGCATAGATGACAATTTTTTTTTCCATCTGATCTCCTGTCTTCTTAACACTATTCTAGAGATTTCTGGGAGATAACCCACAGTCTCCCAGAAGAACAGAAGCGTCAGTTTCTACAGTTCACCACAGGCTCTGACCGGGCTCCTGTCGGTGGCCTTGGCAAAATTAAGTTGATCATAACCAAGAATGGACCAGACTCGGACAGGTATGTTTTAGGCTAATATTTTTCCTGTGAATATTTTGTTCAATAATAACTTCTTATTGAAGTCTATAAATGACGATAAGCTAAGCAAATAAGCTAGTTGGAGGGATGAAAATATCATTTTAAGTACTTTTTCAACTAGAATACCTACATAGAATAATATAGAATCTACAGCACCAAAACAGGCCATTCAACTCAACTGATCTATGCTGGTGTTTATGTCTGCGTGAGCCTCCTCCCACCCCTTTTCATCTAACCTTATCAGCATGTCCTTCTCGTCCTTTCTCCCTCAACTGCTTATCTAGATTCCCCTTAAATGCATCTATGCTATTCAAAATGTTCCCTTTAAAAAGTTTCTCCTGAATTTTTTATGAACACAAATGCTCAATATGTCTAAGATATCCTGAATAAAAATGTGTCCCATATCCTTTACTCTGCATGCATACCAGGCTCTACATTCTAATGTGTACAAAGCTCTTTGGACTCCAGACTTCCTCTTACCCATCAGTTACGATCTTGTATCGACTGACCAGACATGTACTTTGTAAAGAGACTGTCTTGCCAAAAGTCGGGTCCTCTGCTATCATCTAGTGGCCCAGCTTAAAAAAAAAAGCAACTTATATTTATTTATAAAAACTTGGAAGCCCATAAGCCCTCTCATTAGTACAGGAGCTTGACAGGTTGTGATTTTTAAAAAAATTAGAAAGCAAAACAGACTCCTTGTAACTAACTTTTGGCAGTAAAATTCTCAACTGAATGGAACAATTAAAGATGTCATTAATACTGTTTCAAGATACAAAAGTGACTTATCAGAAACGAGTTGAAAATCAATAAGCCACTCCAGGATCTTCAATTACACTATTCATGGAGCAAATTTTGCACTGATGTGGTTTGTTTTCTTGTCATCTCTGCGACATTTACCTGTATCTAATTGCAACCCTTGAATATTGTTGCTGATTGGAGCTGAGGGAGGATCCTATTAATCTGAACAAGCACCATCCATCATCTCAGTATCTTTGCCGATCAGATTGGATGGAATGCATTTAAAATCTCAAGAATAGACTACTAACAAGTGCTGAAGTGCTGTAACTTAGGTTTTAATGCGCTTGTTATTTGGGCATTGTGAATACCTAAGTACTCAAACACAGGTGCTGAGGCAACGGTCTTCAGTTTTCTTTCTTTGAACTGCTGCATCCAGAATTGAAATCCAGTGTGCTAGAAATAAATTAGTTTCTACAAGTGGTTTGTTTTCTACTTCACTGTCAATAGCAGAGAACTTTTTTTCTTGTCATCAATTATACCTGAGACTCCCACTAAATTGCAACTTATCCTGATAATCCTTGTTTAAGAAAAATTTTGTCTATTTTTGAAAGTAAAACTTGGCAAGATTATACAAGCCAAGATGCAATTATCAATAAGTACATATGGCTAAGTTGGTATGGTGGTGAACCACATAGTTGTTCTTTACTGGATTGATTAGTAGTGCTAAGATCATCCTCCATGTTCCAGAGCTAAATAACAGGTTTACCACTTCCAAAAGTACTCAAGTGATGCTTTCTAGAGGTTGAAATTCTCTGGTAGTGAGAAGATAAGTGCCTATTTAACTATGATGTCCTGCATGGAAACACATTTTACAGTCTACAGTCATGTGTAAGATTGTTGCCTTTGGGAATACAGGGAACTGCTAGTTCCCAGTGAGCCATATACCAACATGCATCATCCCTTTCAGGAGAGGAGAAAATTGGACAACGGAGCTCAAGGTAAACTAGGATAAGTCAAAACCAGGTCATAGACTATTTGATCTGAGGACTGAGGTCTGTTGTGGTTTCATTACAATAGCGTCTCTGAATTGTTTATCGTTGGTAAAAATTAAGGACACTTCCAAAGTCATCATATTGAGGAAACTCTCATAGCATGCGAGTAAGGTTCTCCAGCCAATGCATGTATCTGGGGAACAGAGTAGGCATAGCCATTTGAAATTACTCTGTGGTAAGAGGGAAATTTGGCCAGTTGTGTTGTATGTCTACAACCAGAACTGAACTGTATGCAAGACTGAGCATGACCAGAGCAATTATGTTTGATCATGATGGCCTCCATAATCTGTTCACACTCGAGCAAAATGTGAGCAAGTAACTTCCAAGTTTTCTTTGGATTTAGAGGGCCAAGTTTTAACTGGCACCTCCAGGACTGGTTTGTACTTCCTGAATTTGACTGACCATTTGCATTGTTGCATCATAGCATTTCTATACATGTGGATGGGACAGTTTGGTAAATTCAGAAGATTAAAATGCTTTTTGCCATCATCTCGAAGAGGGGCAACCAATTTTGCAAGGGTTTTCCATAGTATTTCAATTTCTTTCTCCCTTCCTGGTAAAGTTCTAATCTTGCCCTGCTATACTCTGTCCTTTGGAATCTGAACTGCAGATTATGTTTACAATGTGATCTAAGTCTGCAGTTTGGGTCTCAAACCACCAAATTTTCATCTGCAAATCGATTCGATCAATATTGACCCTAGATCCTTTTTACACAGCACCTTTAATGTCACAGCAAAGGAGAACCACTTTGCTGCATCACTGCAGATAGTGTGCAAATGCAGTCTCAGACCTGTCGTACACTGATTTTGGCAGTATAGTTTGGTGCACTGTTGACTTTGACTCCTACTCCATAATGACTGCACCTGTCAGGTACAGTACTACATTGAAACCTGTACAAATGGACACACTCTGATGGTCCCAATTAACTTGCATTGTAATAAAAATAAATGCACTTTGAAACCATGGGCACCCGCAGATAACAAACTACAGATGTCCTCCACTGCACTGTCAGTTTACAACTTGAAACTCCAGATGTATAGGCAAGTGTGAAGCACAGTGGGAGAGAAATAATGGCTTTTGTGTAATGGAAATCACTATCAGGCGTGTACAGTGGCAGAAAAACACTCATCACAGGGATAGAAAGGTTTCTTTTCCACTATGGATGCTGGGTGAAGAGATCTTCATCTCACAAAAGCAAGGAACTGCTCGTTGTGGTGGGTGGGTGGGGGGGGGGGGGGGGAAAGAGTTGGAAATCGGGCCCTGAAATTGCAGGGAAGCGGGTAGAGTTGAATTAGAATTAGAACATTAGAACATTACAGCGCAGTACAGGCCCTTCGGCCCTCGATGTTGCGCCGACCTGTGAAACCATCTGACCTACACTATTCCATTTTCATCCATATGTCTATCCAATGACCACTTAAATGCCCTTAAAGTTGGCGAGTCTACTACTGCTGCAGGCAGGGCGTTCCACGCCCCTACTCCCAAAGAGTGGAGAATGGGGTAGTGGGGCTCGGTGGATGGGAGAAATGGAGAGAATGTGTTCCCCCTTTTCCCCACTCTTGGCTTTCCTCCTTCACCTGTTCACAGGTGTCCTCCTGCTTCTTCAAACTTCTCTTGCAAAGGCTGCTCACATTAAAAACACAAAAATTCTCAACCACAGGGAACTCGTCATTTATTAGATACATTCAGTAACATTTGTAGAAATCACGCCACCCAATGCTGCATGGTCAGAACATCATGTGATAAAACCTCCAGGAGTGCCTACAATCCGAGTGGGCAGCCCGACTCCAGCAGCACGTCAGGTCCTGATGAGCTGTTAACAGTACCCCACCTGTCCCCCGTCACTCCAAACATTAGCAGCATTCGGAGGAAGGGTGTCTCGGGACCAGTGTCTGCAGGACATGATTTTCCCCCACTACCACCACTCCCCCATATATGGCTGGGATTTCCCAGACATGCTGATATAAAGACTGGCTCGGGTATAAAATTAAATACTGACCCGGGCCCGACCTGAGCCATTTAATTTTCTTTCGCACCTGACCTGACACAAATCTCATTCATCTGTTCCAGCAGCAGGCTGTTCCTGCAGCTGGAGTTGTGGGGAATCATGGGTAAGCCTGATCCCTTAACTTCCTGGAAGCAGTATCCAGCCCAGCCCAACCCGACCCAAGCCCGAAAACTGGACTCGGAATTTCGATCTGACCCGACCCGAACCCGGCACATGTACAAAGAACAAAGAAAATTACAGCACAGGAACAGGCCCTTCGGCCCTCCAAGCCTGCGCCGATCCAGATCCTCTATCTAAACATGTCGCCTATTTTCTAAGGGTCTGTATTTCTTTGCTTCCTGCCCATTCATGTATCTGTCTAGATACATCTTAAAAGACGCTATCGTGCCCGCGTCTACCACCTCCGCTGGCAACGCGTTCCAGGCACCCACCACCCTCTGCGTAAAGAACTTTCCACGCATATCCCCCCTAAACTTTTCCCCTCTCACTTTGAACTCGTGACCCCTAGTAATTGAATCCCCCACTCTGGGGAAAAAGCTTCTTGCTATCCACCCTGTCTATACTTCTCATGATTTTGTACACCTCAATCAGGTCCCCCCTCAACCTCCGTCTTTCTAATGAAAATAATCCTAATCTGCTCAACCTCTCTTCATAGCTAGCGCCCTCCATACCAGGCAACATCCTGGTGAACCTCCTCTGCACCCTCTCCAAAGCATCTACATCTTTTTGGTAATGTGGCGACCAGAACTGCACGCAGTATTCCAAATGTGGCCGAACCAAAGTCTTATACAACTGTAACATGACCTGCCAACCCTTGTACTCAATACCCCGTCCGATGAAGGAAAGCATGCCGTATGCCTTCTTGACCACTCTATTTACCTGCGTTGCCACCTTCAGGGAACAATGGACCTGAACACCCAAATCTCTCTGTACATCAATTTTCCCCAGGACTTTTCCATTTACTGTATAGTTCACTCTTGAATTGGATCTTCCAAAATGCATCACCTCGCATTTGCCCTGATTGAACTCCATCTGCCATTTCTCTGCCCAACTCTCCAATCTATTTATATTCTGCTGTATTCTCTGACAGTCCCCTTCACTATCTGCTACTCCACCAATCTTAGTGTCGTCTGCAAACTTGCTAATCAGACCACCTATACTTTCCTCCAAATCATTTATGTATATCACAAACAACAGTGGTCCCAGCACGGATCCCTGTGGAACACCACTGGTCACACGTCTCCATTTTGAGAAACTCCCTTCCACTGCTACTCTCTGTCTCCTGTTGCCCAGCCAGTTCTTTATCCATCTAGCTAGTACACCCTGGACCCTATGCGACTTCACTTTCTCCATCAGCCTACCATGGGGAACCTTATCAAACGCCTTACTGAAGTCCATGTATATGACATCGACAGCCCTTCCCTCATCAATCAACTTTGTCACTTCCTCAAAGAATTCTATTAAGTTGGTAAGACATGACCTTCCCTGCACAAAACCATGTTGCCTATCACTGATAAGCCCATTTTCTTCCAAATGGGAATAGATCCTATCCCTCAGTATCTTCTCCAGCAGCTTCCCTACCACTGACGTCAGGCTCACCGGTCTATAATTACCTGGATTTTCCCTGCTACCCTTCTTAAACAAGGGGACAACAAGGGATTCGGGTCAGGTAGTCAGCTTTACTCTGGTCTGACAACAGTGACCTTATCCTGTGCAGGCTGCCAATCTAATGCTGCAGCCAATCCCTAAATATTTGGCTCATCCAGTTTACTGTACTGCACCAGAGTCCCTCGGGTGCCCCTAATTTACAGCTTTCACTGTGTTATGACCAACCGCTCCAGTCAAAGCCCCAAGTCAAAATATATGATTCTGATTGTGGTGGGACCAACGCACTGTTAATTCAATCATGTCGCTCCACAGATCGGCTAACATGTCATTTAAAACTTTCCAAATTAAAGGACCCAGACAAATTGTACTATTTATTAACCCTCGAATGAGGCTAACCAAATCAGGTGGTCTTTAAATCAACAAGTTAACTCTTTAATTAGAAGAACTAAATTCTTGAACACTATGAAGATATAAACAACATTTAAAATACAAAAAATTTGAGTCCTTGCAAATTTACAGTCCAGTGTTGCTTGAAGTCCTCACAGAATGTTGCTTTCCTTCTCCAGCGAATTTCAACAATTAACGACTTGCAAACACTTTCAACAGAATCAATCTGACTGCAGAGTTTTTGAGGGATGAAAGATTGTCACAGTCTAACTGCCCTCCCTTCAATTTAAACTACCAGAGATCTCTGTTTTGGCTTGACTTTTTTAAAAGAATTTTGAGAGATGATAATTAAACAGACTAAGATCCTATTCCTTCAGTTTATGGTTGAGAGCTCTTTTTCGGGTGTGCTGAACACCACAGCTGTGTCCTCTGTGTTCTGTTAGAACAAACTGTCTTCAACTAAAAGCCAGTTCAAAATTGAATTGTAACGAATGTATCACATCCATCTCACTCCCAGTGGCTGTATCTATGGTAACGAGAATGCACCCTTTGAATCGCAGTCTCCAAATGGCTGTTTCTAAAGCAACAAAAATGCACCTTCCTATAACTCCTGAGGTTTGCTGGTTCTTAAAGCAATACTGATCCCTTGCAAGCCTTAAAGGCAAACCGCATATTCTGAAAAAAAAACTGCAGGACCATGACAACTGTACTCCCATCTCTCAGGACGTAGCATGACTGTATCCTGCGAGACAGAGTGCTTAACTCGGGAATTAAAGTGTGGGAATTCGGTACGTTGAGGGAGGAGGTTCTCTTCTGGTCTTCTACAGAGCAAGCAGTGATCCAAGCAAGGGAGCTGCAGACAGAGCTGATATCTAGAGGCATTAATTAGGGAGCAGGTACATGATTGGTTGGTGAGTTTAAGGTTTCTTTTTTCTTTCTAAACTTGGGAAGTCGTTTAAACTGGTTCTGGGTAGATACAAGTATTGTATTAAATTTGCAGCTTAACTAGTTAAACTACTAAATACAACTACAGATCAGTGATACTTCTAAACTCTAAACCTAATTAGATAAATAAAAAAACAATAATTTGGTAGGACTGGTGATGTGCTGCAGCATGGTGAGCACCAGTGTGATCTGCAGTAAGTGTCTGCAGCTGGAGGAACTTCAATTCAAAGTTGATGAACTGGAGTCCAAGATTCGGACACTGCGATGCATCAGGAAGGGGAAAAGTTACCTGGATACTTTCTTCCAGGCAGCAGTCACACCCGTAAGCCATTGTACTTCAGATTTGGTCTGTTCTTCGGGACAGGAGGGTGTGACTGAGTGAGGAAGCTATGGGAGTCCAAAAGGTAGCAATGGGGAGGAGCCTCAGCCCTTGCACTTGTCCAACAGGTTTGAGGTTCTTGCAGGTTGTATGGACAAGAGCAGGTACTGCAGCGAGGATAAGCAAACTGAACACAGCACTTCTCCTCTTGCCCCTCATTGTGCCTACCAGGACAGGCCTTGTGCCATACCAATAGGATGTGCTTCCTGGTGCAGTAGTTCTCAGTGTGGTCCATGAGGGTCCTCTAGGTGATGCACGGGCTGGTCCAAAATGCAGATCACGGACACATAATGCCGTGGCCGAGGCCATACGAGAGAACAGGCCAGAACCCTCATCTCCTCCACTTATGTAATGTCACACAACCAGACTGGTTCCTGCGTACACAGCACAAGTTGTCATGAGTGCGAGTAAGAAAGATTTATGTTACTATGATTTTTGTTTGATTTAATATAGATGTAAGGTAAGTATTAGTTTCTCAGAAGATTATTATGATGATTTTATAACATATTAGAATATTTCAAATAAACGTGGTCTTGTAGTATTACTGTTTATAATATGCAAATGTCTACTTTTGTTTCTGGCATGAATTAATTTACCATATTTAATACAAGTGATGCACATAAATTTATTACATTTAGTAGAGAAAAAGCAGTCAAAATATTTATAGTTTCCATAATTCCCCATTGATTCTGATGAGTTCTTTTGCGGTGACAAGTGAAAGTGGTTGGGGTGGGACCAATAGGTGGTTCTTGGGGAATTTTACCTGCCTAAGTGGCCCGTGGACAAAAAGTTTGAGAACTGCTGTATTCTGGTCAACATTTATTCATCAATTAACATCACTAAAATAGATTATTTGGTCATTTATCTCATTGCTGTTTGTGGGACGTGCACAATGTGACTACCATATTTCCCGATATAACATCAATGATGGCAAATCAAAAGTGATTTGTTGGCTGTAAAGCACTTTAGGATCTTGAGGTTGTGAAAGGTGTTTTTTTTTGTGAACAACTGGATCAGAGTATATAAGGCGAGAAGAGTGAGTAAGGCAATAAATAATGTTTCACTTGGGTTTATATTTTTCACTTAAAATATTTTAATGTATTTTTAAAAAAAATTCCCCATTGCAAAAAATACTAAAATTGTACATGTGTAAGAATTTGGAATTAACCATTTTTGGTGTTCATGGTGTATTTTTTTTTTTCCTCCCCTGACAGGCTACCGACAACACATACTTGCTTCAATGTACTCCTACTTCCAGACTATTCCAGCAAGGACAAGCTCATGGAAAGGCTCCTTAAGGCAATCACATACTCAAAGGGCTTTGGCATGCTGTAATTAACTTGTGACAACACAAGTATTCTCATAAACCAAACTCAAATGAAGATGCAGAATCTCCTTTTAGAACATAGGTTGGTTAGTTATATGTTGAGACAGAAAGCCACATTATAATTTTAAACATTGTTTTCCTCCTTTTTCTATGGATTTAAATGTCATTTTAACATGGAGTTACCCTCAAGCATAGTACAGTTTGGTGTAAGCAATGTGCTGATGGCAAACAAAAAGAGTCTGATTTAATTTCCACTATGATCTGTCAAACTCTGAAACCATTGTTCCAGTATTTCTAGTTTAAATATTACTGGCTTTGTACGCAGTTGTTCGGGATGTAGATTTGTTTTATCATTATATCCCAAAATTAGTTTATAAAAAGAGGGAATGGTGTACATCTCTGAAAAGAAGACTTCCGCCACCCTTCTTACAACTTCACTTCTCCCCTCTCCCCCTCAAAAAAAACCAAAGTGGCAAGGAAAGGGCTTTTGTCCATTTTGTGGGTAAAATATTTGAGGGGAAATGCTTCTGCCAGCTTAATGAAGAGGTGATAATGGGATCATTACTGAAGGTGTTTTTTTAAACCCAAGTGCTGCCAGCCTTCCTGTGCCTCAAGGTTTTTCCTACCTAATTTCCTCACATATATTGAGGGATGGCAGTCATTTTCTTTTATATTTTTGTACTTGGTTTTCTGCTGTTTCCTGAAGGAGATATGCATTCACACAGTATCGAGCCACTTAACTAAGGAGGGCCTGTAGTGCATGTAACTAATCTTGTTTCATAGTGAATACAATGACGTGTTGTAAAATAAAACATCAAAATATTGTGACTTAAAAGAAATTATTTGGACCTGTTGCTCTTTGCTCACCTAATAAAATGAGAATCATGTCTCTCAATGCACAATTGTATTTAATGTACAAATAAAATTGAGAACAGGATGTATAGTTATTATGTAGACACTGTACTTGATTGGGGTGTATTTAAAATTGAATATTGATCTGTAATGTTGGAATTAAATGGAGTGGTGCAGCATCTTGCATTTATGTACATGTCCTGTCTTTTCTTTTAATTATCAGTCCTGATAACCGTGGGGAGAGGGAAGAAATTTGGGTATGCTGCACTGTTGGTCTTTACCACAGTTTGAAAATTGCACTTCGCTCTCTCCCACCTTCGCCATAGGAAAAATTAATCTGAGGATAAACTATCCTTTGACAGATGAATTTACCCCAACAGAAATTCCTGATTTATTCCACATACCTACATAACTAAGGGTTTAGACCCTGAAAAATATGATTCCGGACTTGGTGGCTTTATTACAAGGTAAGCGGCATGCGCTACACGCACTATTTAGCAATAGCAGGAGTTCAGTCAGAGCACATAAATCCTATATGTTCCATCTATGTTAGGCAGAGCTTGATTGCTATGCAGAGCTCTCAAACTCCTGTGGTCATGGCCAACATGCAAAATATTTAAAAGGCTACAACTCTTTAACAGCTCAGTTGATAGACCACTGTGTTGTGGCCAGTAGTATATAACTGGGATTCTCCAGTTCAATTCCTGATCTGTGTTCAGTTAGTAGATGTCAAGCCAGAATTGCTATGATAGAAATGGTCTGTGTGTCTTGGGCTTGAGGAGATCTAGGGATCAATATTACCTTTTAAAAATTCGTTGTACGCAGCCTATTTTTCAATGTTTTGACCCTTCAATTTTTCCTGTGCAGCCACGCACGTGCAGTATTTAAATGGAACAAGGCCTGCGTGATACCTCCCAGCCTGCTGCACAGCCGTATGCACATGCAGGTTTAGGGAACTTTGCTAGGGATCTCTTCTAATCATCACCATGCTCAGTGCTGTAGTACACGATTTGTAGTTTTCAGGTTCCTGGTTCATGGGATCTAATCCCGGTACCAAGTGCTCAACCCCAGTTTGTTTCTGGCCTGTTTCCATGCATATAAGCTGATTCATCAACTACACCCATGGTCACTATACCCAAAAAGTGAGTGTGAAAGTGAAGCAACTCTTGTTCCGCCCAATATACAGATGTGCTTCAGCCCACTTCCACTTTCCTGTATAAAGGATCTTAAGTATTTATTTAACATTGCTTTAGGTCCAAGTGACAACCTTGTATAGCCAGGATTGCAAAAGTAAAATCATTTTTAGTCAGTAACAAGTCTAGTAAGAGAAGGAACAAGTCTAGATTTCGTTTTGGGGAATGAATCTGGGCAGGTGGAAGGGGCATCAGTGGAGAACATTTTATTGGTAGCGATCATAATTCAGTTAGATTTAGAGTAGTTATCAAAAGGATAAATAAAAAACAGTTTTAAATTGGGGAAAGGCCAATTTTATCAAGCTGCTGTGATTTGACAAAAAGTGGACTGGAAAGAGTTATTTGAAGGTAAATGAGTGTAAGAGCAGTGAGGAATTTGAGGAGATAAAAAGGGTTCAGAACAAATTTATTCTCACAACGATAAAGGGTGGGACTTCCAAATCTAGACACCTCCAACACCGCACCTCCTGAATGTTGAAGTATACAGAGTAAGATAAAGCTTAAAAAAAGAAAGCTTATGTAAGATGCCAAAAGCTCAATACTTCACAAAACCTAGAGGATTATAGAAAGTGCAGGGTGAAATTAGGAAAGGAAAGAGAGGGCATAAAAAAAACAGTGGCAAGTAAAATCAAGATGTCAATCATTAAGGCCATGCTGGTTCTCTAGAGCAATCCAGTCAGTCTCATTCCTCTGCTATATCCCCATAGTCCTGCGAGTGTATTGCCTTAAGTGCCCATCCACTTCCACCACCCTTGTAGGCAGCGAGTTCCAGGTTACCATTTGCTGAATTTAAATTCCACCGGCTGCCATGGTGGGATTTGAATCCATCTCTCAGAAATTAGCCTGGGCCTCTTAATTACTAGTTCATTGACATTACCACTATGCTGCCATCTTCTCCCATGAACCCCCAGGTCCCTCTGTCCCTGCACACCCTTTAGAACTATGCCGTTAAGTCTATATTGCTACTCCCTAACCTTTCTGCCAAAATACGTCAATTCATGCTTCAGTCTGCCCATCTGCTAGCCTATCCATGTCCTGTTGAGTCAATTGGTATCATCCTCACTATCTGTTACACCTCCCAGTTTGGTATCATTGGCAAATATTGAAATTTTACTCTTCTAATATTCAAGTCATTTATCTATATCAAAAAAGCAGTGGTCCCAGTACTAACCGTCCTCCAGTCTGCAAAACAACCATTTACCATGACTCGATGTTTTCTGTAAAGCCAATTGTTTTTATCCAAGCTGACACTGACCTTTCTATTCCACGGGCCTCAATTTTGTTAACCAGCCTTTTATACGGTCATTCAGAAGTTTGCAGATGATTTACTTGTCTGTGTGTTGACAGTGAGGATGAAAACCGTAGACTGCAGGAGCACGAGGTAGGCAGAAAAATGGCAAATGGAATTCAATCTGGAGAAATGTGAAATAATGCATTTGGGGAGCACAAACAAGGCAAGGGAATGCACAATATGTAGTAGGATTCTGAGAAGTGTAGAAGAAAAGAGGGACAACAACACAAAAGCAAAATAGTGTGAATGCTGGAAATGCAAAATAAAAATGAGGAAAATGCTGGAAAAGTCCAGATGGTCTGGCAGCATCTGTGGAAGGAGAAACAGAGTTAATGTTTCAGATCAATGACCTTTCATGAGAACAGAAGGACCTTGGAGTGCATATCCACAGATCCCTAAAGGTAGCAGGCCAAGTAGATAAGGAAGTCAATAAGGCATATGGGATACTTTTATTGGCCGGGGCCTAGAGTATAAGAGCAGGAAGGTTGTGCTAGAACTTACCTGGGAGCAGAACGGAGCGGCGGTTGGCAGATCTGTGTGGAAGCTGATCTGGAGCGGTGGCAGACTCCCTGTGTGTCTCAGCATGCGCTGAGACTCGAAAAGAGGGAAAAAAACTTAGTGACATCATGGGAATTCTGCAAGGTGATTGGTTGGGTAAGTAAAAGCTGCTAGTGCATTTAAATTGCTTAAAAAAGGGGAAGTTTTTCTTTAAAGCCTCAAGTGATAAGGTGAGTAGTACTACTTAAATTACTGTAATTTATTAAGGACTTTAGATTGTACTGGGTAATGTTTGGAGTAGAACAAGACCCCTCATGTAATTAGTATTTTTTAAAGGGAGTAACTAAATTAATTTAAAGTAAGCCATGGCAGGAGAGCTCAGCCCCCGTGATATGCCCCTCCTGCACTATGTGGGAAATCAGGGGTGCTTCCAGTGTCCCTGATAACCATGTGTGCAGGAAGTGTATCCATCTGCAGCTACTGACTACCTGCATTACGGAGCTGGAGCAGTGGGTGGATTCACTGTGGAGCATCCGTGATGGTGAGGACGTCATGGATAGCACGTTTAGAGAGGTGGTCACACTGCAGGTAATGGCAGCACAGGCAGAAAAGGGATGGGTGACTACCAGGCAGAGTAGTAGGCGCAAGCAGGTAGTACAGGAGTCCCCTGTGGCCATCCCCCTCTCAAACAGATATACCGCTTTGGATACTGTTTGGGGGGATGACTTTCCAGGGGAAAGTAGCAACAGCCAGGTCCATGGCACCAAGGATGGCTCTGCTGCACAGCAGGGGAGAAAAAGGAGTGGAAGAGCTATAGTGATAGGGGATTCTATCGTAAGGGGTACAGATAGGCATTTCTGTGGTCGCAAATGTGACTCCAGGATGGTATGTTGCCTCCCTGGTGCTAGGGTCAAGGATGTCACGGAGCGGCTGTAGGACATTCTGAAGGAGGAGGATGAGCAGCCAGAGGTTGTGGTACACATTGATACCAACGACATAGGTAGAAAAAGGGATGAGGTCCTGCAACAAGAATTTAGGGAGCTAGGTAGCAGATTAAAAAGCAGGACCTCTAAGGTTGTAATCTCTGGATTACTCCCAGCGCCACGTGCTAGTGAGTTTAGAAATAGGAGGATAGAGCAGATGAATGCGTGGCTGAGGAGATGGTGCAGGAGGGAGGGCTTTAGTTTCCTGGATCACTGGGTCTGTTTCTGGCAAAGGTGGGACCTGTACAAGTTGGACGGGTTGCACCTGAACCAGAACGGGACAAGCATCCTAGCTGGGAGATTTGCTAGTTCTGTTCGGGGTGGGGGGGTTTAAACTAATTTGGCAGGGGGATGGGATACAGAGTGGAGGTACAGTAGGGGGTAATATAGAACAGAAAGTGAGTCCACCTGGAAGGCAGAGCAAATATAGACCTGGTAAGGCACAAGGGAAAAATGCAAGGTTGTATTGCATCTATTTCAATGCAAGGAGTCTTACTAGTAAGGCAGATGAATTGAGGGAATTGATTAGCACATGGGTTTATGATATTGCAATCACAGAGACATGGTTGAGGGATGGACAGGACTGGCAGCTCAATATTCCGGGGTATAGAATCTTCAGGCGCAACAGGGGAGGGGATAAAAGAGGAGGTGGCATTGCACTGTTGATCAAGGAGTCAATTACTGCAGTAAGGAGGGATGACGTCTTAGAAGGATCCTCAAATGAGGCCATTTGGGTAGAACTTAAAAACAAAAAGGGGGCATTCACTTGGCTGGGTGTCTACTACAGACCTCCAAACAGTCAGGAAGAGATAGAGGAGCAGATATGTAGGCAAATCTCTGAGAGGTGTAAAAATAGTAGGGTAATAATAGGGGATTTCAACTTCGAGCGAGTGAGCAGCTGGGAAGGTCAGTTTCAGCTTAAACTTAATTCCCTTTTGTTTTCGGCGGACCAAGGGGCTGCTGGGTAAGTAAAACCCTATATATTTGGGCCCTTTCTGAACCCGAGAAACTACACGGGTAGTGTCTCCCACCCGCCCTGCTCCTCTAACCAAAAAAAAAGGACTCGGTGGTGTGTAGATAAGGTAAGGCTTTTTCTACTTTTTTTTTATCGTGTGGTTGGTAAAAACTTTTCGTTCCTTTTTCATTTTTTCTAAGTTTCAGACTAAGTTAAGCTTAAGATTAAAAATGGCAGGAGATCTCAGACCCGTGTTATGCTCCTCTTGCTCAATGTGGGAGCTCAGGGACACGGCTGATGTCCCTGACTCCTTCACGTGCAGGAAGTGTGTCCAGCTGCAGCTCTTGTTAGACCGCATGACGGCTCTGGAGCTGCGGATGGACTCACTTTGGAGCATCCGCGATGCTGAGGAGGTCGTGGATAGCACCTTTAGCGAATTGGTCACACCGCAGATTAGGATTGCTGAGGGAGAAAGGGAATGGGTGACCAAAAGGCAGAGAAAGAGCAGGAAGGCAGCGCAGGTGTCCCCTGCGGTCATCTCCCTCCACAACAGGTATACCGTTTTGGATACTGTTGAGGGAGATGGCTCACCAGGGGAAGGCAGCAGTAGTCAGGTTCATGGCACCATGGCTGGCTCTGCTGTTCAGAAGGGCGGGAAAAAGAGTGGAAGGGCTATACTCATCGGGGATTCGATTGTAAGGGGAGTAGATAGGCGGTTCTGTGGCCGAAAACGAGACTCCCGAATGGTATGTTGCCTCCCAGGTGCTCGGGTCAGGGATGTCTCAGATCGGCTGCAGAACATTCTGAAAGGGGAGGGTGAACAGCCAGTTGTCGTGCACATAGGCACCAATGATATATGTAAAAAACGGGATGAGGTCCTACAAGCAAAATTTAGGGAGTTAGGAGCCAAGTTAAAAAGTAGGACCTCAGAGGTAGTAATCTCAGGATTGCTACCAGTGCCACGTGATAGTCAGAGTAGAAATGAAAGAATAGTCAGGATGAATGCGTGGCTTGAGAGATGGTGCAGGAGGGAGGGGTTCAGATTTTTGGGACATTGGGACCGGTTCTGGTGGAGGTGGGACTATTACAAATTGGATGGTCCACACCTGGGCCGGACTGGAACCAATGTCCTTGGGGGTGCTTTTGCTAACGCTGTTGGGGAGGGTTTAAACTAATATGGCAGGGGGTTGGGAACCAAATGAGGAGGTCAGTGGACAATAAGGAGGTAGTAACTAAAGCCTGTAAGGAACTAGATAATGAAGTCAGCGTGACTAAGGGAAAGAGTAGGCAGGGAGCAGATGATGAAAGCAAAGGGACTGGTGGTCTGAGGTGCATTTGTTTTAATGCAAGAAGTGTAGCAGGTAAGGCAGATGAACTTAGGGCTTGGATTAGTACCTGGGAGTATGATGTTATTGCTATTACTGAGACTTGGTTAAGGGAAGGGCATGATTGGCAACTAAATATCCCAGGATATCGATGCTTCAGGCGGGATAGAGAGGGAGGTAAAAGGGGTGGAGGAGTTGCATTACTGGTCAAAGAGGATATCACAGCTGTGCTGAAGGAAGGCACTATGGAGGACTCGAGCTGTGAGGCAATATGGGCAGAACTCAGAAATAGGAAGGGTGCGGTAACAATGTTGGGGCTGTACTACAGGCCTCCCAACAGCGAGCGTGAGATAGAGGTACAAATATGTAAACAGATTATGGAAAGATGTAGGAGCAACAGGGTGGCGGTATTAGGAGATTTTAATTTTCCCAACATTGACTGGGATTCACTTAGTGTTAGAGGTCTAGATGGAGCAGAATTTGTAAGGAGCATCCAGGAGGGTTTTCTAGAGCAGTATGTAAATAGTCCAACTCGGGAAGGGGCCATACTGGACCTGGTGTTGGGGAATGAGCCCGGCCAGGTGGTTCAAGTTTCAGTAGGGGGCTACTTTGGGAATAGTGATCACAATTCCGTAAGTTTTAGAATACTCATGGACAAAGACGAGAGTGGTCCTAAAGGAAGAGTGCTAAACTGGGGGAAGGCCAACTATACCAAAATTCGGCAGGAGCTGGGGAATGTAGATTGGGAGCAGGTGTTTGAAGGTAAATCCACATTTGATATGTGGGAGGCTTTTAAAGAGAGGTTGATTAGCGTGCAGGAGAGACATGTTCCTGTGAAAATGAGGGATAGAAATGGCAAGATTAGGGAACCATGGATGACAGGTGAAATTGTGAGACTAGCTAAGAGGAAAAAGGAAGCATACATAAGGTCTAGGCAGCTGAAGAAAGACGAAGCTTTGGAAGAATATCGGGAATGTAGGACCAATCTGAAACGAGGAATTAAGAGGGCTAAAAGGGGTCATGAAATATCTTTAGCAAACAGGGTTAAGGAAAATCCCAAAGCCTTTTATTCATATATAAGGAGCAAGAGGGTAACTAGAGAAAGGATTGGCCCACTCAAGGACAAAGGAGGAAAGTTATGCGTGGAGTCAGAGAAAATGGGTGAGATTCTAAACGAGTACTTTGCATCGGTATTCACCGAGGAGAGGGACATGACGGATGTTGAGGTTAGGGACAGATGTTTGATTACTCTAGGTCAAGTCTGCATAAGGAGGGAGGAAGTGTTGGGTATTCTAAAAGGCATTAAGGTGGACAAGTCCCCAGGACCGGATGGGATCTATCCCAGGTTACTGTGGGAAGCGAGAGAGGAAATAGCTGGGGCCTTAACAGATATCTTTGCAACATCCTTAAACACGGGTGAGGTCCCGGAGGACTGGAGAATTGCTAATGTTGTCCCCTTGTTTAAGAAGGGTAGCAGGGATAATCCAGGTAATTATAGACCGGTGAGCCTGACGTCAGTGGTAGGGAAGCTGCTGGAGAAGATACTGAGGGATAGGATCTATTCCCATTTGGAAGAAAATGGGCTTATCAGTGATAGGCAACATGGTTTTGTGCAGGGAAGGTCATGTCTTACCAACTTAATAGAATTCTTTGAGGAAGTGACAAAGTTGATTGATGAGGGAAGGGCTGTAGATGTCATATACATGGACTTCAGTAAGTCGTTTGATAAGGTTCCCCATGGTAGGCTGATGGAGAAAGTGAAGTCGCATGGGATCCAGGGTGTACTAGCTAGATGGATAAAGAACTGGCTGGGCAACAGGAGACAGAGAGTAGCAGTGGAAGGGAGTTTCTCAAAATGGAGACGTGTGACCAGTGGTGTTCCACAGGGATCCGTGCTGGGACCACTGTTGTTTGTGATATACATAAATGATTTGGAGGAAAGTATAGGTGGTCTGATTAGCAAATTTGCAGATGACACTAAGATTGGTGGAGTAGCAGATGGTGAAGGGGACTGTCAGAGAATACAGCAGAATATAGATAGATTGGAGAGTTGGGCAGAGAAATGGCAGATGGAGTTCAATCAGGGTAAATGTGAGGTGATGCATTATGGAAGATCCAATTCAAGAGTGAACTATACAGTAAATGGAAAAGTCCTGGGGAAAATTGATGTACAGAGAGATTTGGGTGTTCAGGTCCATTGTTCCCTGAAGGTGGCAACGCAGGTAAATAGAGTGGTCAAGAAGGCATACGGCATGCTTTCCTTCATCGGACGGGGTATTGAGTACAAGAGTTGGCAGGTCATGTTACAGTTGTATAGGACTTTGGTTTGGCCACATTTGGAAAACTGCGTGCAGTTCTGGTCGCCACATTACCAAAAGGATGTGGATGCTTTGGAGAGGGTGCAGAGGAGGTTCACCAGGATGTTGCCTGGTATGGAGGGCACTAGCTATGAAGAGAGGTTGAGTAGATTGGGATTATTTTCATTAGAAAGGCGGAGGTTGAGGGGGGACCTGATTGAGGTGTACAAAATCATGAGAGGTATCGACAGGGTGGATAGCAAGAAGCTTTTTCCCAGAGTCGGGGATTCAAATACTAGGGGTCACGAGTTCAAAGTGAGAGGGGAAAAGTTTAGGGGGGATATGCGTGGAAAGTTCTTTACGCAGAGGGTGGTGGGTGCCTGGAACGCGTTGCCAGCGGAGGTGGTAGATGCGAACACGATAGCGTCTTTTAAGATGTATCTAGACAGATACATGAATGGGCAGGAAGCAAAGAAATACAGACCCTTAGAAAATAGGCGACATGTTTAGGTGGAGGATCTGGATCAGCGCAGGCTTGGAGGGCCGAAGGGCCTGTTCCTGTGCTGTAAATTTCTTTGTTCTTTGTTCTTTGTTCCCCAATATTAACAGGGATAGTCTTAGTGCAAAAGGCTTAAAAGGGGTGGAATTCGTAAAATGCATACAGGGAGCCTTTTGAGCAGGTATGTAGAAAGTCCCACAAGGGAAGGGGCAGTACTGGACCTAATCCTAGGAAATGAAGCCAGTCAAGTGGTAGAAGTGTCAGTGGGGAAGCATTTCAGGGATAGTGACCATAACTCTGTAAGATTTAAGGTAGTTATGGAAAAGGACAAAGATGGACTGGAAATAAAGGTACTGAATTGGTGGAAGTCCGATTTCAATATGATAAAACAGGATATGGGCAAAGTGGACTGGGAGCAGCTACTTGTAAGAAAGTCTACATCACATCAGTGGGAGTCATTCAAAGAGGAAATAGTGAGAGTTCAAAGCCAACATGTACCCATTAAGGTGAAGGGTAGGACTTACAGCCCCAGGGAACCCTGGAATTCAAGGGATATAGAGGATTGGATCAGGAAAGAAAGGAGGCTTACGGCAGATCCCAAGCGCTGAAAACAGCGGAGGCACTGGAGGAGTATAGAAAGTGTAGGGGGGCACTTAAAAAAGTAATTAGGAGAGCGAAGAGGGGGCATGAAAAAACACTGGCGGGCAAGATAAAGGAAAGTCCCAAGGCGTTTTATAAGAATAGTAAGGGTAAGAGGATAACTAGGGTAAGAGTAGGGCCCATTAGGGACCAACGTGGCAATCTTTGTGTGGAGCTGGAGGACATAGGTGAAGTTTTAAATGATTACTTTTCATCGGTGTTACTATGGAGAAGGATGGTGTAGGTGTAGAGATCAGGGAGGGGGATTGTGATATACTTGAACATATTAGCATTGAAAGGGAGGAAATATTAGCTGTTTTAGCGGGCTTAAAAGTGGATAAATCCTCAGGCCCAGATGAGATGTATCCCAGGCTGTTATGTGAGGCAAGGGAGGAGATAGCAGGGGCTCTGACACAAATTTTCAAATCCTCTCTGGCCACAGGAGAGGTACCAGAGGACTGGAGGACAGCGAATGTGGTACCATTATTCAAGAAGGGTAGTAGGGATAAACCAGGTAATTACAGGCCGGTGAGTCTAACATCAGTGTTTGGGAAAATATTGGAAAAAATTCTGAGGGACAGGATTAATCTCCACTTGGAGAGGCAGGGATTAATCAGGGATAGTCAGCATGGCTTTGTCAGGGGGAGATTGTGTCTAACTAACTTGATTGAATTTTTCGAGGAGGTGACTAGATGTGCAGATGAGGGTAAAGCAGTAGATGTAGTATACATGGATTTCAGTAAGGCTTTTGATAAGGTCCCGCATGGGAGATTGGTTATGAAGGTAAGATCCCATGGGATCCTGGGCAATTTGGCAAATTGGATCCAAAATTGGCTTAGTGGCAGGAGGCAGAGGGTGATGGTCGAGGGCTGTTTTTGAGATTGGAAGCCTATGACCAGTGGTGTACCACAGGGATCGGTGCTGGGACCCTTGCTGTTTGTAGTGTACATTAATAATTTAGTCAGGAATATAAGAGGTATGATCAGTAAGTTTGTAGATGACACGAAAATTGGTGGTGTTGTAAATAGTGAAGAGGAAATCCTTAGATTACAGGGAGATATAGATGGGCTGGTAAGATGGGCGGAGCAGTGGCAAATGGAATTTAATCCTGAAACGTTTGAGGTAATGCATTTTGGGAGGACTACCAAGGCAAGGGAATACACAATGGTAGGACCCTAGGAAGGACAGAAAGTCAGAAGGACCTTGGTGTACTTGTCCATAGATCACTGAAGGCAGCAGCACAGCTAGATAAGGTGGTTAGGAAGGCATATGGGATAATTGCTTTTGTTTTCGGAGGACCAGGGGACTGCTGGGTAAGTAAAAAGTATATATTTGTGTGGTTTAAAATCTCTTTCTTTTAGTTTCGGTGACTGCAGCTTTGATAGTAACGGAGGTGCGTGAGCGGGCTTACAGCTGTGAAGTCAATTTCTGTGTAAGTTTAAAAGTGAATTCCCTTTTGTTTTCGGAGGACCAGGGGACTGCTGGGTAAGTAAAAAGTATATATTTGTGTGGTTTAAAATCTCTTTCTTTTAGTTTCGGTGACTGCAGCTTTGATAGTAACGGAGGTGCGTGAGCGGGCTTACAGCTGTGAAGTCAATTTCTGTGTAAGTTTAAAAGTGAATTCCCTTTTGTTTTCGGAGGACCAGGGGACTGCTGGGTAAGTAAAAAGTATATATTTGTGTGGTGGCTGTACCTGAGACACTACACGTGTAGTGTCTCCCACCCACCCTCCTCCTCTAACCAAAAAAAAAGGACTCTGGTGTGTTGATAAGGTAAGCTTTTTATTTAAGAAGTTCTGTCCGTTGGATTGCTAACCTAACAAGTTTTGACTTTTTGTTTTTTGTTTTTCAGTAGATTTGTTGGGAATTTGGAATAGTGGGAATGGAGGTTAAGGCAGTTGTATGTTCCTCCTGCAGAATGTGGGAGGTAAGGGTCGCCAAGAGTGTCCCTGCTGACTGCATCTGTGGGAAGTGCACCCAACTCCAGCTCCTCGAGAACCGCGTAAGGGAACTGGAGCTGGAGCTGGATGAACTTCGGATCATTCGGGAGGCGGAGGAGGTTATTGAGAGGAGTTATGGGGAGGTAGTCACACCTCAGGTAAAAGAAGTAGGTAGATGGGTTACCGTCAGGGGAAGGAGAGGGAACCAGCAGGCAGTGCAGGGATCCCCTGTGGCCGTTTCCCTCAACAGGTATACTGTTTTGGATACTGTTGCGGGGGACGACTTACCAGGGGTAAGCAATGGGGTACAGGTATCTGGCACAGAGTCTGTCCCTGTTGCTCAGAAGGGAAGGGGGAAGAGGAGCAGAACATTAGTCATTGGGGACTCCATAGTTAGGGGAACAGATAGGAGGTTCTGTGGGAACGAGAGAGACTCACAGTTGGTATGTTGCCTCCCAGGTGCCAGGGTTTGTGATGTCTCGGATCGTGTTTTTGGGATCCTTAAGGGGGAGGGGGAGCAGCCCCAAGTCGTGGTCCACATAGGCACCAACGACATAGGTAGGAAGAGAGATGGGGATTTAAGACAGAAATTCAGGGAGCTAGGGTGGAAGCTTAGAGCGAGAACAAACAGAGTTGTTATCTCTGGGTTGTTGCCCGTGCCACGTGATAGCGAAGCGAGGAATAGGGAGAGAGAGGAGTTGAACACGTGGCTGCAGGGATGGTGCAGGAGGGAGGGTTTTGGTTTCCTGGATAATTGGGGCTCTTTCTGGGGTAGGTGGGACCTCTACAAACAGGATGGTCTTCACCTGAACCAGAGGGGTACCAATATCCTGGGGGGGAGATTTGCTAGTGCTCTTCGGGAGGGTTTAAACTAATTCAGCAGGGGAATGGGAACCTAAATTGTAGTGCCAGTGTACAGGATGATGAGAGTAGTGAGGTCAGGGATATGGTTACAAGGACGCAAGAGGGCACTGGCAAGCAAGAACCTGGTTTAAAGTGTGTCTACTTCAACGCCAGGAGCATCCGGAATAAGGTGGGTGAGCTTGCAGCATGGGTTGGTACCTGGGATCTCGATGTAGTGGCCATTTCGGAGACATGGGTAGAGCAGGGGCAGGAATGGATGTTGCAGATTCCGGGATTTAGATGTTTCAGTAAGAACAGAGAAGATGGTAAAAGAGGGGGGGGTGTGGCATTGTTAATCAAGGAGAGTATTACAGCGACAGAAAGGACGTTTGAGGACTCGTCTACTGAGGTAGTATGGGCCGAGGTTAGAAACAGGAGAGGTGAGGTTACCCTGTTGGGAGTCTTTTATAGACCTCCGAATAGTTCCAGAGATGTAGAGGAAAGGATAGCGAAGATGATTCTCGACAGGGGCGAGAGTAACAGGGTAGTTGTTATGGGGGACTTTAACTTTCCAAATATCGACTGGAAATACTATAGTTCGAGTACTTTAGATGGGTCAGTTTTTGTCCAGTGTGTGCAGGAGGGTTTTCTGACACAGTATGTAGACAGGCCAACCAGGGGCGATGCCACATTGGATTTGGTACTGGGAAATGAACCCGGCCAGGTGTTAGATTTAGATGTAGGTGAGCACTTTGGTGATAGTGATCACAATTCGGTTAGGTTTACCTTAGCGATGGGCAGGGACAGGTATATACCGCAGGGCAAGAATTATAGCTGGGGGAAAGGAAATTATGATGCGATTAGGTAAGATTTAGGATGCGTAGGATGGGGAAGGAAACTGCAGGGGATGGGAACAATCGAAATGTGGAGCTTATTCAAGGAGCAGCTACTGTGTGTCCTTGATAAGTATGTCCCTGTGAGGCAGGGAGGAAGTTGTCGAGCGAGGGAGCCGTGGTTTACTAAAGAAATTGAAGAGCTTGTCAAGAGGAAGAAGAAGGCTTATGTTAGGATGAGACGTGAAGGCTCAGTTAGGGCGCTTGAGAGCTACAAGCTAGCCAGGAAGGATCTAAAGGGAGAGCTAAGAAGAGCAAGGAGAGGACACGAGAAGTCATTGGTGGATAGGATCAGGGAAAACCCTAAGGCTTTCTATAGGTATATCAGGAATAAAAGAATGACTAGAGTTAGATTAGGGCCAATCAAGGATAGTAGTGGGAAGTTGTGTGTGGAATCAGAGGAGATAGGGGAAGTGTTAAATGAATATTTTGCGTCAGTATTTACAGTAGAGAAAGAAAATGTTGTTGAGAATACTGAGATTCAGGCTACGAGGCTAGATGGGATTGAGGTTCACAAGGAGGAGGTGTTAGCAATTTTGGAAAGTGTGAAAATAGATAAGTCCCCTGGGCCAGATGGGATTTATCCTAGGATTCTCTGGGAAGCTAGGGAGGAGATTGCAGAGCCTTTGTCCTTGATCTTTATGTCGTCATTGTCGACAGGAATAGTGCCGGAAGACTGGAGGATAGCAAATGTTGTCCCCTTGTTCAAGAAGGGGAGTAGAGACAGCCCTGGTAATTATAGACCTGTGAGCCTTACTTCGGTTGTGGGTAAAATGTTGGAAAAGGTTATAAGAGACAGGATTTATAATCATCTTGAAAAGAATAAGTTCATTAGAGATAGTCAGCACGGTTTTGTGACGGGTAGGTCGTGCCTCACAAACCTTATTGAGTTTTTCGAGAAGGTGACCAAACAGGTGGATGAGGGTAAAGCAGTGGATGTGGTGTATATGGATTTCAGTAAGGCGTTTGATAAGGTTCCCCACGGTAGGCTATTGCAGAAAATACGGAAGTATGGGGTTGAAGGTGATTTAGAGCTTTGGATCAGAAATTGGCTAGCTGAAAGAAGACAGAGGGTGGTGGTTGATGGCAAATGTTCATCCTGGAGTTTAGTTACTAGTGGTGTACCGCAAGGATCTGTTTTGGGGCCACTGCTGTTTGTCATTTTTATAAATGACCTGGAAGAGGGTGTAGAAGGGTGGGTCAGTAAATTTGCAGATGACACTAAGGTCGGTGGAGTTGTGGATAGTGCCGAAGGATGTTGTAGGGTACAGAGAGACATAGATAGGCTGCAGAGCTGGGCTGAGAGATGGCAAATGGAGTTTAATGCGGAAAAGTGTGAGGTGATTCACTTTGGAAGGAGTAACAGGAATGCAGAGTACTGGGCTAATGGGAAGATTCTTGGTAGTGTAGATGAACAGAGAGATCTTGGTGTCCAGGTGCATAAATCCCTGAAGGTTGCTACCCAGGTTAATAGGGCTGTTAAGAAGGCATATGGTGTGTTAGCTTTTATTAGTAGGGGGATCGAGTTTCGGAGCCATGAGGTCATGCTGCAGCTGTACAAAACTCTGGTGAGACCGCACCTGGAGTATTGCGTGCAGTTCTGGTCACCGCATTATAGGAAGGATGTGGAAGCTATGGAAAGGGTGCAGAGGAGATTTACTAGGATGTTGCCTGGTATGGAGGGAAGGTCTTACGAGGAAAGGCTGAGGGACTTGAGGTTGTTTTCGTTGGAGAGAAGGAGGAGGAGAGGTGACTTAATAGAGACATATAAGATAATCAGAGGGTTAGATAGGGTGGATAGTGAGCGTCTTTTTCCTCGGATGGTGATGGCAAACACGAGGGGACTTAGGTTCAAGTTGAGGGGTGATAGATATAGGACAGATGTGAGAGGTAGTTTCTTTACTCAGAGAGTAGTAAGGGCGTGGAACGCCCTGCCTGCAGCAGTAGTAGATTCGCCAACTTTAAGGGCATTTAAGTGGTCATTGGATAGACATATGGATGAAAATGGAATAGTGTAGGTCAGATGGTTTCACAGGTCGGCGCAACATCGAGGGCCGAAGGGCCTGTACTGCGCTGTAATGTTCTAATTCTAATTCTAATTGCCTTTATTAGGCGAGGCATAGAATATAAGAGCAGGGAGATTATGATGGAGCTATATAAAATGCCAGTTAGGCCACAGGTGGAGTACTGTGTACAGTTCTGGTCACCACACTATAAGAAGGATGTGATTGCACTGGAGAGGGTGCAGAGGAGATTCACCAGGATGTTGCCTGGGCTGGAGCATTTCAGCTATGAAGAGAGACTGAAAAGACTAGGGTTGGTTTCCTCAGAGCAGAGAAGGCTGAGGAGGAACATGATTGAGGTGTACAAGATTATGAGGGGCATTGACAGGTTAGATAGGAGGAAACTTTTTCCCTTAAAAGAGGGGTCAATAACCAGGGGGCATAGATTTAGGGTAAGGGGCAGGAGGTTTAGGGAGGATTTGAGGAAACAATTTTTCACCCAGAAAGTGGTTGGAATCTGGAACTCACTGCCTGAAGAGGTGGTAGAGGCAGGAACCCTCACAACATTTAAGAAGTATTTAGATGAGCACTTGAAATGCCATAGCATACAGGGCTACGGGCCAAGTGCAGGAATATGGGATTAGAATAGTTGGGTGCTGTATGGCTGGCACAAACACGATGGGCCGAAGGGCCTGTTTCTGTGCTGTATAACTCTATGACTCTATAACTGTATAAAGCACTAGTTAGACTGCAGCTAGAATATTGCATACCGTTCTGATCGTGTTACAGGAAGGATGTGATCACACTAGAAAGGGTACAGAGGAGATTTATGAGAATGTTTCCAGGAATGGAGAATCTTAGCTCTGACGAAAGCTTGGATATGCTTACGTTGTTTTCTTTGGAACAGAGGAGGCTGAGGGGAGATTTAAATGAGATGTATAAAATTATGAGGTGCCAAGATAGAGTGGATAGGCAGAGATGTCAATAACCAGGGGGCATAGATTTAAACTAATTAGGAGAAGGATTAGAGGGGTGTTGAGTACTTTTCTTCACTCAGAGGGTAGTGAGGTCTGGAACTCATTGTTTGAAAGGGTAGTAGAGGCAGAAATCCTCATCACATTTAAAAAAAAACACTTGGATATGCGCTTGTGGTGGCATAACCTAAAGAGCTGGAAGGTGGGATTAGGCTGCATAACTTTTTCAGCTGGCACAGACAAGATTGACCAAATGGCCCCCTTCTGTAATTATTTCTATGATTCTATGTTTTACTGCACTATTGAGCTTGCTGGCTTATATGGTCTTTAATTGATATAACTTATAAACAAAGAAATCAAATATTTATGCCTTTTAAAAGTTTTTAATAATTCCTTAAACCTCAAAAATGGTTCCGTTTAAATTTTTAGTTGAACATATAACTAAAATAAAGAGGAAAGTGACTTTTAAAGAAAATACATCAACAAAAATAATCACATTGCTACTAATCATGGCTCCTGTTCATGATAGATATTGTTTGAACAGTTCAACATTTGTTAAATCACTTGCCTAAAATAAAGCTCAATTTCAAACCTGCATTCCTCTAACTCTTGTGAATCTCCCTATAAATAAATCTAGGTTTTTATTTAATTAAGGTATTAAAAGACACAAGACTATTCAATTAATAAATGTAATTGTGCGATTTTGAAAAGTAATTTTTGATGATGCATTTAAAATCTTATATATTAGAAATTATAGTTGAGAAAAATACAATTTTATTCAAAGTGCATTTTAAATGAATCGATTAGTTCATAAACCATTACAAGCAACTGCTTACATATGTATTTTTCGTTATAAAATGTTAGCATATGATTTTCCAATTATAAAATCTTGCAGCGTAAGTGTTACAGGAAGTAACATTTGTGGATAACACATGTGCACCATATAGAAGAACTTTCATATTGTTCCAGTCAATCACCTATGGCACTGCACACAAGATGTCTATCTCAAGTTTTCATGTGACGTGGGGTTAGACGGCAGGCGATAATTGCACTAGGTCACACAAATGTAATTCAGCCATTTTAAAGCCATTCTTCTGCTCTTAATTTTATGCAATACTTTGATCTTACTTTATTATTTATGGTGAAATAGGAAAACTTAAGACAAGTTGGAGAACAGAAATGGAGTTGATTAGAACATTGGATTTTCTCTGCAGACACAAACCTGAGGTATTATAGTGCCATCACTGGTCAGAGGGTGCAATTAATTTAAAGAGGCAATTTTATTATTTTATTATAATGGTGGACATATGAATTTATAATGGAAGACAGTTGTCACAAAAGTGTGAAAGAAATGTGACAACAGGAAGTACGATCTTGCAGATCTGAAGTGCACGCAGGCAAGAGATTTTTAATATATTAAACTCTTTCGGCGCATTGGTTTTGTCCAATTTCCAACTTCCTGTACAGCTTTGAACTTTTTCTGTCAATATTAAACATTGAACCTACAAAAGCAAAATATTGCGGATGCTGGAAATCTGAAATAAAAACAGAAAATGCTGGAAGTAATCGACATTTGTGGAGCGAGAAACATTTCAGGTTGATTACCTTCTGCCAGACGCCTAACAAAAGGTCATCGACCTGAAACTTTAACTTTGTTTTTTTCTCCATAGATGCTGCCTGACCTGCTGAGTATTTCCAGCATTTTCTATTGAAACTACAAACTTACATGTAGTCACCTATAACTGTGTAGTTGCAGACTGTGACCACTAGGTGACAATGTGAAGCTAATTTTCCCAAGTATCTCATCCGTCCTCCATTCACCATATTGTTTTCCTGTCCTTCTTACAAGTATGCAGATTTAACAGTAGATACATAAATTGGATTCCTTATTGGATTCCTGTGGGCGGCACAGTGGCACAGTGGTTAGCACCGCAGCCTCACAGCTCCAGCGACCTGGGTTCAATTCTGGGTACTGCCTGTGTGGAGTTTGCAAGTTCTCCCTGTGTCTGCGTGGGTTTTCTCCGGGTGCTCCGGTTTCCTCCCACAAGCCAAAAGACTTGCAGGTTGGTAGGTAAATTGGCCATTATAAATTGCCCCTAGTATCGGTAGGTGGTAGGGAAATATAGGGGCAGGTGGGGATGTGGTAGGAATATGGGATTAGTGTAGGATTAGTATAAATGGGTGGTTGATGGTCGGCACAGACTCGGTGGGCCGAAGGGCCTGTTTCAGTGCTGTATCTCTAAAACTAAAAAAAACTTATTGTTAGCCGCTTCAGATCTCATGTTCCTGTTTTGGGTCATGTTCCAGGTGCATTATTATTTAGTCATCTGGATCCATGCTCTGCCGACAAGATCCTTGGAGGCTGCCTAGCACCTTCCTGGTCCTACTTCTCATCTCTCCCCACACCCAAGAGTTCTCAACAACCTCTTTTTTCACCTGCCTCAGATGTCTCACCTCCCTGGTTGGGAATTTACAGATTTGTTTGTCAAGAAATGTCTCCAATATCAGAGTGCGAATAAATGGTTTGTACCTGTTTTCTGTGCAGAAAGGCCATGCCTTGCTCTAAAGGATACTTGAAATAGGCTCAATACCATATTAGTCGCAGGCGTTAGACCGCTTATGTATGCTAATAAGTGATCTAAGGGCTGTTTAAGGACTCACTCAGCAGGCCAATTTTGACCAAGTTTGGGAAATAAATATTCCAGGGTACACAACATTTCGAAAAGCCAGGCAGAATGGAAAAGGAAGAGGAATAGCCCTGATAGTAAAGAATCACGTAAGGACAGTACTGAGAAAAGATCTTGGATCAGAAGATCAGGAAATAGAATCAGTATGGTGGAGATTAGGAATAGCAAGAGTGGGGAAATGCTAGTGAGAGTAGTTTATAGGCCCTGTAACAGTAGTTATGCCATTGGACAGAGTATTAAGCAAGAAATTATTGGAGCATTTAACAAAGGCAATCTAATAATTGTGGGTGACTTTGATCTTCATATAGATTGAACCAATCAAATTGGCAAAGGTGGTCTGGAAGACAAGTTTTTAGAATGATTTTGTGACAGTTTCCTGGAGCAATATGTTGTGGAGCCATCTGGGGACAAGGCTATTTTAGATCTAGTATTTGTAATGAGGCAGGGTAGTTAGTAATCTTACAGTAAAAGATTGCTGGGAAATAGTGATCATAATACAGTTAAATTCCATATTAAGTTTGAAAACAATATGCTCAAATCACACAACAAAACCCAAACTTAAACAAAGCCAATTACATAGGTACGAGGGGAGGGCTTGCTAGGGTTGATTGGGTAAATAGACAAAAGATATGGCAGTAAATAAACATAGGGAAACATTTAAAGAAGCAATTCAAAACGTTCAACAAAAATATATTCCATTAAAAAACAAAAACTCAGCAAGAAAGATCAATCCGTGGCTTACTAAGGAGGTTAAGGATAGTATTAAATTAAAAGAAGAGGCCTATAATCTTGAAAAGAATAGTAGTAAGGCTGAGGATTGGGAGTATTTTAGGAACCAGCAAAAAGCCACCAAAAATGTATAAAAAGGGAAAAAATAGAATGAGAGTTAAGTAGGCTGGAATATAAAAACAGATTGTGAGAGCTTTAACAAGTATATAAAAAGGAAGAGAGTAGTTAAAGTAAACTTTGGTCCTTTAGAAGCAGAGACAGGAGAAATTATCTTGGGGAATGAGGAAATGGCAGAGATATTGAACAAATATTTTGTGTCTGTCTTCACAGTGAAAGACACAAATTAAATACCAGAAATAAAGGGTAACTGAGGGGCTACAAAGAGTGAGGAAAATAAGGTAATTAATATTGCAGTGAAACAGTATTGGAGAAGCTTGAGGGACTAAAATCTGACAAATCCCCAGGACCTGATGGCTTACATCCTAGGGTTCTAAAAGAGATAGCTGCAAAGATAGTGAATGCACTAGTTAAGATTTTCCAAAATTTCCTAGATTCTGGATTGGTCCCAGCAGATTGGAAGTTGGCAAATTTAACAGTGCTATTCAAGAAAAAAAGGAGCGAGAAACTTCAGGCCAGTTAGCCTGAAATCAGTCATCGGGAAAGTGCTGAAATCTATTATGAAGAAAGTCTTAGCAATGCACTTAGAAAATCATAGTATGATCAGACAAAGACAACATGGTTCTATGAAAGGGAAATCATGTTTAATAAACCTATTAGATTTTTTTTCATGATGTAACTAGTAGGGTAGATAATGGGGAACTAGTAGATATAGTATACTTCAACTTCCAAAAGACATTCAATAAGGTGCCACACAACTGCCTAATATGCAAGATAAGGGCTCATAGATTTGGGGGTAATATATTAGCATGTATAGAGGATAGATTAATGTACAGGAAGTAAAGAGTAGGGATAAATGGGTCATTTTCAAGTTGGCAGGCTGTGACTAGTGGAGTGTGGCAAGGATCAGTGCTGGGGCCTCAGCTATTTATAATCTATATGAATAACCTAGTGGAAGAGATGGAGAGTAATGTATCTAAGTTTGCTGATGACACAAAGGTAGGTGGGATTGTAAACTGTGAGCAGGACGCAAAGAGGCTACAATGAGAAATAGACAGGTTAAGTGAGTGGGCAGCAAGGTGGCTAATGGAGTATAATGGGAAGACGGTGTAGTGGTAATGTCAATAAACTAGTAGTTTAGAGGCCCAGGCTAATGCCCTGGGGATACGGTTTCAAATCCCACCATGGAAGCTGGCAGAATTTAAATTCAATTAAATAATAAAAATCTAGAATTGAAAGCTAGTCTCAGTAATGGTGCCAGGAAACTATCATCGATTGTGGTAAAAACCCCATCTGGTTCATTGAGGAAATGAAACTGCTATCCTTACCTGGTCTGGCCTACATGTGACTCCAGACCCACAGCAACGTGGTTACTTCTTAACTGCCCTTTGAAATAGCCTAACAAGCCACTCAGTTGTCAAGGGCAATTAGGGATGGGCAACAAATGCTGGCCTTGCCAGTGACACCCACATCCCATGAAAGTAAAAAAAAATAATGTGGGTGAGTGTGAGGTTATTCACTTTAGTCGTAAGAAAAGAAAAGCAGTATATTTTTGCAAAGGTGTGAAACTTAGTTCTGAAGAAGGGTCACTGACCTGAAACATTAACTCTGCTTCTCTCTCCACAGATGCTGAGTATTTCCAGTATTTCTTGTTTTTATTACAGAAAGTTAGCATGCAGGTACAGCAAGCAATTGGGAAGGCAAATGGCATATTGGTCTTTATTGCAAGGGGATTAGAGTACAAGAATAAAGAAGACTCACTAAAAATGTACAAGGCTTTGGTGAGACTACACCTGGAGTACTGTGTGCAGTTCTGGTCTCCATATCTAAGGAAGGATATACTTGCCTTGGAGGCAGTACAGCGAGGTTTCACTAGGTTGGTCCCTGGGATGAGACTGTTGTCCTAGATGAGAAGCTGAGTAAATTGGGTCTGTACTCTCTAGAGTTTAGAAGAATGAGAGGTAATCTCATTGAAACATACAACATTCTGAAGGGGGCTTGATGAGTTAGACACTGAGAGGTTGTTGCCCCTTGCTGGAGAATCTTTAACATAGAGGCAGAATCTCGTAAGATCATAAGAAATAGGAGTAGGCCATTCCGGCCCTCAAGCCTGCTCTGCCATTCAAT
Organism: Heterodontus francisci; assembly: GCF_036365525.1. Lineage (NCBI taxonomy): Eukaryota > Metazoa > Chordata > Chondrichthyes > Heterodontiformes > Heterodontidae > Heterodontus > Heterodontus francisci. The sequence continues at coordinate 127,682,102 of NC_090371.1, read as the reverse complement.
AAGATCATGGCTGGTTTAATTGTGGCCTTAAATCCACTTTCTTGCCTGCCCCCCATAACCTTTTACTCCCTTTTAGATCAAAAATCTAACTCAGCCTTGGATCTACTCAATGTCCCAGCCTCCACTGCTCTCTGGGTTAGAGAATTTTAAAGATTAACAACCCTCTGAGAGAAGAAATTCCCCCTCATCTCCGTCTTAGAAGGGAGACCCCTTATTTTTAAACTGTGTTCCCTAGTTCCAGATTCCCCCATGAGAGGAAATATCTCAGCATCTACCCTGTCAAGTCCCATCAGAATCTTATATGTTTCAATACTCTCATTCTTCTAAACTCCAATGAGTATGGTCTCAACCTACTTAACTTTTTCTCATAAGACAACATCTTCATCCCAGGAATCAGCCTAGTGAACCTTCTCTGAACTGCTTCCAATGCAAGTATATCCCTCTTTGAGTAAGGAGACCAAGACTGTATGCAGTACTCTAGGTGCGGTCTTGCCAATGCCCTGTACAGTTGTAGCAAGACTTCCCTGATTTTATACTCCATTCCCCTTGCAATAAAGACCAACATTCCATTTACCTTCCTAATTACCTGCTGTACTTGCATGCTAACGTTCTGTGATGCCTGTACAAGGACACCCAGATCCCTCTGTACCACAGCATTCTGCAGTCTCTCCAATCAAATAATATTCTGCTTTTCTATTCTTCCCACCAATGTGGACAACCTCACATTTTCCAACATTATACTCCATCTGCCAAATTTTTGCCCACTCGCTTAACCTATCCTCACAACTTGCTTTCCAACATACCTTTGTATCGTCACCAAATTTGCCGACAATACACTCAGTCCCTTCATCCAAGTCATTAATATAGATTGTAAATAGTTGAAGCCTCACCACTGATTCCTGTGGCACTCCACTAGTTACAGTTTGCCAATCTGAAAATGCCCTATTTATCTCGACTCTCTGTTTCTTGCTAGTTAGCCAATCCTATATCCATGCTAATATATCTTGTCGTGTGTAGTAACCTTTGATGTGGCATCTTATTGAATGCTTTTTGGAAATCTAAATATACTACATCCACTAGTTTCCCTTTATCCAATCTGCTTGTTACATCCTCAAAGCACTCTAATAAATTTGTCAAACACAATTTTCCTTCCATGTTGACTCTGCCTGATCGTCTTATGATTTTCTAAATGTCCTGCTATTACTTTCTGAATAATGGATGTTAGCATTTTCCCAATGACAGTTGTTAGGCTAACTGGCCTATGGTTTCCTGCTTTCTGTCTCCCTCCTTTCTTGAATAGATGTGTTACAGTTGTGGTTTTCCAATCTGCTGGGCCATTTCCAGAATCTAGGGAATTTTGGAAGATTAGAACCAATGCATCCACTATCTCTGCAGCCACTTCTTTTAAGACCCTAAGATGCAGGCCATCAGGTCCAGGGAACTTGTCAGCCTTTAGCCCCATTATTTTTCCTATTGTTCTAAGTTCCTCTCCTCCCCCACCCCCCACACACACACCTTTTCCTTCTTGATTTTCTACTGTTCTTGGAATGCTGAAGACAGATGCAAAATACTTGTTCAAAGTCTCTGCTATTTCCTTGTTTCCCATTATTAATTCCCCAGTCTCATCCTCTAAGGGATCAATGCTTACTTTAGCTACTCTTTTCCTTTTTACATACTTGTAGAAGCTTTTACTGTCTATTTTTATATTTCTTGCTAGTTTACTCTCATACTCTAATTTCTCCCTCTTTATTTTTATTTAGTAATTCTTTATTAGTTTCTAAAATGTTCCCAATCTTCTGGCCTACCATGAATATTCACAACATTGTTCACCTTTCCTTTCAATTTGATACCATCCTTAACTTCCTTAGTTAGCCACAGATGATGCATCCTTCTCATCGAGCCTTTCTTTCTGAATGGAATACATCTTTGTTCAGATATATGAAATATCTCCTTAAATGTCTACCACTACTTCTCTACCATCTTACCTTTTAACTTATTTTCCAAGTCCACTTTAGCCAACTCTGTCTCCATACCCTTGTAATTGCCCTTATTTAAGTTTGAGACACTAGCTCCATACTCAAATTTCTCACTCTCAAACTGAATGTGAAATTCTATCTTGTTATGGTCACTCTTGCCCAGAGGATCCTTTACTATGAGGTCATTAATTAATCCTGTCTCATTACAAATCACCAGGTCTAAAATAGCCTGCTCCCTAGTTGGTTCCAGAACGTATTGTTCTGAGAAACTGTCCCAAATATACTTTATAAACTCGTCCTCTAGGCTACCTTTGCCAGTTTGATTAGTCTAATCTATATGAAGATTAAAATCACCCATGATTTTTGCAATACCTTTCTTACAAGGCCCCATTATTTCTTGATTCATACTCTGTCCTAAGTTTAGCTACTGTTAAGGGGCCTATAAACTACTTCCACCAGTGGCTTCTTTCCTTTGCTATTTCTTATCTCTGCCCAAACTGATTCTACATCTTGATCTTCCGAGCTAAGATCATCTCTCACTCGTGTACTGATCTCATCCTTTTTTAACAGAGCTACCACACCTCCTTTTTCTTTCTTCCTATCCTTCCAAAATGTCAAATACCCTTGAATAACCAGTTCCCAGCCTTGGTCACCTTGCAACCACGTCTCTGTAATGACTATCATATCATACTCATTTATTTCTATTTGTGCCATCAATTCATCCATCTTGTTACAAATGTTGCATGCATTCAGAAAAAGAGTTTTTAAATATATCTTTTTACCATTTTTCACTACTCTGACCTTGTTTGCTGGTGCACTCTTATGTTTGTATGCTCTGTCCCTTCCTGTCACACTCTGATTATCATTACCCGTATTGTTACCCTGCACTATTGCCTTGTCCTTTCTCTTTAACTTTCCAAATCTCCCCTAACATGAACCTTCCTCCCCACTATTTAGTCTAAAGCCCTCTCTGCAGCCTTAGTTATATGATTCGCCAGGACACTGGTTCCAGCGTGGCTCAGGTGAAGGCCATCCCAACGGTACAGCTCCTTCTTTCCCCAGTACTGGTGCCAGTGCCCCATAAATCGAAACCCGCTTCTCCCACTCTAATCTTTGAGCCACGCATTCAACTTTCTGATTTACCCTATGCCAATTTGCTTGTGGTTCATGTAGTAATCCAGAGATTATTACCTTTGTGGTTGTGCTTTTTAATTTGGCCTCTAGCTATTCATACTTCCTCAGCAAAACCTCTTTCTTAGTCCTACCTATATCATTGGTACCCACATGGACCACAGCAACGGGATCATTCCCCTCCCACTCCAAGTTCCTTTCCAGCCCTGAGGAGATGTTCTTAACCCTGGCACAGGGCAGGCAACACAGTCTTTAGGACACACTCTTGGCTACAGAGAACATTATCTATCCCCCTCAGTGTAGATTAGATTAGATTAGAGATACAGCACTGAAACAGGCCCTTCGGCCCACCGAGTCTGTGCCGAACATCAACCACCCATTTATACTAATCCTACACTAATCCCATATTCCCAACAAACATCCCCACCTGTCCCTATATTGCCCTACCACCGACCTATACTGGTGACAATTTATAATGGCCAATTTACCTGTCAACCTGCAAGTCTTTTGGCTTGTGGGAGGAAACCGGAGCACCCCGGGGAAAACCCACGCAGACACAGGGAGAACTTGCAAACTCCACACAGGCAGTACCCAGAATCGAACCCGGGTCCCTGGAGCTGTGAGGCTGCGGTGCTAACCACTGCGCCACCGTGCCGCCCTGCTGTCCCCTACTACAACTACTTTCCCTTTTACTCTCCCCACTTGAATGGCCCACTGTACCACGGTGCTGCATCAGTTTGCTCTTCCTCCCTGCTGTAAGATTATTAGGTTACTAAATGTTACTAACCAGAATACTAATTGTTAAAATCCAGCTATTAGAAACTAACAACTAACTTATTATCATATACCAGCATTTAGCTTTATTAGAACCCTTCTTTGTAGTATAGCAAAGTGGGAAAACTTAGGAAGTAGGGCACAGTATAGACAAGATGTCAAGGTAGAGGGATTCTGAGAGGTTGTCAAGTTTTAAAATGCTTACTTGCAATAAAAGGATGAGACCTTGAGAGCAGACAGTAAAAACAGCTTCTGTGTAGATTTGTCTTGTAATGAGATAGGAACCCTGGAATGTGAAAGCATTGCAATAAAGTAGTCAACACAAAGGGGTACTATTTGCGCAAATCCGAAAGGTTAGCAACCATCACAAAATAATCCTTGGTTGCTTAAGAAAGGCATCCTTTAATACAAGACAATTTACTGATTGGAAAAGGGAGGGTTAATTGGAAAGCTGCCAGGATAAAAGAAGTCCTGTCTTTGACACTGTACGGCGGAGAATTTTCAAACAACAAAAGACAAGAGAGAGACCAACAAGGAAAATTGAAGATCAAAAGCTGCAAGAGAAAGAGTCGTGCACTCTGCCGTCCAGTCTCTAATATGGGTAATATCTGTCTTAGACTGTTAATCACTGCCTGAGTTTGTGACTAATAGTTTATCTGAAAACTTAATAAATTTGTCCTTACCTTTATCTCAATAAAGTCGATTCATAACAAACTTTGTGCTGCCAAGTCTATTCCCATCTAGAAGGGAGTATAAACCGCCCCTATCTTAGAAAATCTTACACTGCAGTACCCACTCTCGTCCATACTAGCTGCAAGGACATCAAACTCATTGGACAAGTGCCAGGGCTGAGGTTCCTCCATTGCTACCTTCTGGATGCCTCACTCATAGTCGCACCATCCTCTCCCTGATGACGGACCAAATCAGCAGTACCTAGCCTAAGGGGTGTGAACGCCTCCTGGAACAAAGTGTCCAGGTAACTTTTCCCCCTTCCTGATGCATTGCAATGTCCGAAGTTCAGACTCCTGCTTATCAACTCTAAGCCAAAATTCCTCAAGCTGCAGACAGTGACTGCAGATGCACTTGTTGCGGATCACACTGGTGTTCACCAGCTCGCACATGCTACAGCTGCAACACATCATCTGCCCTGCCATCTTTATTGTGTTTTACTTAACTAATTGGTTTCAAGTTTAGAAATATCACTCAACAATTATTGTAGTTATATTAAGTAGGTTAACTAGTTAAGCTATAAATTTAATACTATACTTACATCTCCCCAGTACCAGTTTAAACTACTCCTACAAAGGGACAATCATTTAGGACTGAGAAGAGAAATTTCTTCACTCAAAGGGTTGTGAATCTTTGGAATTCTCTACCCCAGAAGGTTGTGGATGCTCCGTCATTGAATATATTTAAGGCTGAAATAGACAGATTTTTGGTCTCTCACGGAATCAAGGGATATGATGAGTGGACGGGAAAGTGGAGTTGAAGCCGAAGATCAGCCATAATTGAATTGAATGGTGTAGCAGGCTCAATGGAGTATCTGGTCTACTCCTGCTCCTATTTCTTCTTGTTTTATGTTCTTATGACTCTGGTACTGCTCCTCTCAGGTTTTGGTGGGAATGCTGCAGCCTAATGATCAATCGTTACAACAACAACTACTTGCATTTATACAACACAAAGCAAAATTGTGTTTGACAAATCTGTTCGAGTTTTTTGAGCATGTAACCACTAAGATGTAATGATGAACCAATGGACGTAGTGTTACTGATTTTCTAAAAGCATTTGATAAGGTGGCACATAAGAGGTTATTACACAAAGGTAGACCTCATGGGATTTGGGGTAATATATGAGCATGGATTGAGGATTGGTTAACAAACAGGATATTTTCTAGTGGGATAGTGCAAGGATCAGTTCTTGGGCCTCAGTTATTTACAATCTATGTTAATGACTTAGATGAGGAGACTGAGTGTAACATATCCAAGTTTGTTAGGATGTAAGGTTAGTTGGGAAAGTAAATGGTGAGGAGTTTGGGAAGCGGGGTGGGCGGGGGTCCTCCTTTGTGGGTAATCTGTAGCCCACGGTACAGCATGGCTACCTGACCCGAACCCGACGGGGCCCGATGACATGTGTCGGGTTCGGGTTGGGTCGGGTTGCTCTTCCAGGTCTGGCATTCAGGCTGGGGTTGGGTCAGGCTGGGTCGGACACAGTGACAGCCAGGACGTCAAGGCAGGAAACACTCCGCACCAGTCTGCAGTGAGCGATTCTATCCAAGGTAGAGCACAACCTCTTCAGTAAAGTTGATTATAATCCAGTGGTCAGATTGGGTCGGGTTGGGCACGGGAAAAAATGAAAGGACTCGGGCCGGATGTGGGTCGGGTCGGGTCGGGCTCGGGTCGGGTTTCATTTGCAGACACGAGCAGGCCTTTAGCCCACGGAGGACCCCCAACTTCAAAAACTCCACACTCCCCTGAACTTCATACCCACCCTCTCACACCCCCTTGCCAGAGCATTCCAGAGTGGTCCCAGTGACCTTGCCTCACTAACCTGAGGTCCAGGGTTCTAGCGCTGGGCCTGGGTCTGAGGCCTCTGCAGTGGTCACTGCTGTGATTGGCGGGCAGCTCTAGGAGGCTGGATCCCTATCTTTAAAGGGACGGGGATCTTGGTGCAGACACTTAGGCAGCAAAACGACGGAAGATCGTTCTGGGGGAGACACAAAAAGGCTGAGGCTGGTGTTCCTCCGCCTTTTCGGCCCAGCACTGGGAGCCTGCCTCCTCCATTAAATCCAGCCCACTGTGTGCAGCTTTGGTCTCCTTACCCAAGGAAGGCTATACTTGCCCTAGAGGGATTGCAATGATGGTTCATTAGACTGGTTCCTGGAATGAGGGAATTGTCCTAGGAGGAGAGATTGTGTAGGTTAGGCCTATGTTTCCTAGAGTTTAGAAGAATGAGAGGTGATCTAATTGAAACATATAAAATTCTGAAGGACATTAACAGGCTAGTTTTTTCAGCCAGCGCAGACATGGTGGGCTGAATGGCCTCTTTCTGTGCCATAACTTTTCTATGGTTCTATGGTTCTATAGATGCTGAGAAAGTGATAGTCCTGGTTGGGGAACCTAGAACCCGTGGTCACAGTCTCAGAAAAAGTGGTCAGCCACTTAGCATTGAGATGCAGAGAAATTTCTTAATTCAAAGGATTGAGAATGTTTGGAATTCTGTACTCCAGAGAGCTGTGGCTGCTCAGTCGTTGAGTTTATTCACGACAGAGTTTGATGGATTTTTGTGTAATAAAGGAATTAAGGGATATGGGGATAATGCAGGAAAGTGGAGTTGAGGTAGGTTCAAAGGGCCAAATGGCCTACTCCAACTCCTATTTCTTATGTTCTTATGTTCTAAGGTACTTCACAGGAACGTTATCAAACAAATATTTGACACCTATCTATATAAGGAGATATTAGGACAGGAAACCAAAAGCTTGGTCAAAAAGGGAGGTTTGGGAACGTCTTAAAGACGAGCTAGACAGAGAGGTTTATGGAGGGAATTCCTGAGCTTCAGGCCTAGGCAGCTAAAGGCAAGGTGAAACAATAAATGTCAGTGAAGTGCTCAAGGCAAGAATTGAAGGAGTACAGGGTTGAGGAGGTTACAGAGTCCAGGAGGCACAAAGCCATGGAAGGATTTGAAAACAAGGGTGAAAGTTTATAAATCGAGGTGTTGCCCAACTGGGAACCAATGCAGGTCAGCCAAGCACAGAGCTGATAGGGGAATGGGACTTCAGATGAGTTCAATTTTAAGGAGGGTGGAAGATGGGAGGCTGGCCAGGCGAACATTGAAATATTCAAATCTGGAGGTAACAAAGGCATGAATGAGGGTTTAAGCAGTGCATGGTTTGAGGCAGGGATTGAGATCAGGTGACATCATGGAGGTGGAAGTTGGCTTTCTTGGTAATGGAGCAGATATGCCACCAAAAAGTATGTTTTTCTCACTTAACTTGCTGTGGAGCCAGGAGGAGCAAGTGTGCTCCTCTCGGCTCCACAACATTCCTGAATGCTGCTACCAGCCTCCAGTCTTCTACCTCAATGTTGAGGGGCTGGATCCATGGAAAACCCCTCGAACTGCATCCAGAAAATATTTGTTTGCTGCAAAAAAGTACATGGCAGGTAAATGAAATGGAAGGGTTGTGAGGCAACTCACTCCTGTATTGAAGGAAACTGATCTCCTTTGTACTCTATGTATTGTTTGACATGGTGCTGTTTGGAACTGTTTTGTAATGTTTTTTTTTACAGATTTTTACGAATAAAGTATATTTTGGAAATTTAAAAAAAGCATTTTTCAAGGAATCCTCTTCACATTGCTGCTGTTTCCTCTGGCAGTGTTTTTTTATTCATTCAAAGGGTGTGGGTGTCACTGGCAAGGCAATTATTTATTGCCCATCCACAATTGTCCTTGTTGTCTGAGGGGGCCTTCAATGAGGAGGCTTCTTAGTAAGGCACAGTTCTGCAGCATGTAGCAAGCCACCATAATCTTTGAGACCCTGGTCAGACTATATTACAGGCCACCCACAGATAGATTCATGCCAATGGAGTACTCAATGATGATTGTGGTGGATGAATGCTATTGTCATAAGGTTTACCAAAATATGATAAGCCAATTGATTCCATTTAGTTTTGTACTACAAATCCAGCTAAATTAGTACAACTCAATGTTTTATGCTATCACAATGTTTAATTCTCTGAGGTCATCCATTACCCCAGTCAAAATGGAAAGGCACCAATTTCCAAATTTGGAGACAGGTCTTTTAAATTAAATAGTACAGGGTGACAGGCATGTATAGAAGAAAAGAGTTAGTAGTGAACTTCAGGAATTTATCTGTTAAATTCACAACAAATATAATTGGCATTGTTTAGAGTTTATTTCTATTATATTTTCAGAGTTTTTCCAATGCTTCTAATTGTAGGACAGGTGCCTATTTAATGCAATCAATTATTTACATATTCATTGCTTGTGCATAGTTTGGACTTTATAACACATTCATATTTTTTTTTTTAAATACACAGATTATCATAGTAAAGATGAAAACCTGAAATAACTGCAGCATAAGTACTTTGCCTACAAGATTTTTTAACCTCCGAACTATAAAAGATGCCTAACTGTTGAATAAAATAGAAAATTCTACCTGGCTTCAACATCCTGACAGATTGTACATAAAAATGTGCATCGTCACGGCCTTACTGTTTCATTGGTATTATTCATTGGTATCTTTCACCGCTATTATATTTAGCAGGTATCTATCCCAATGGCCACAAATCAAACCACAGAATATACCAAATGGGAGGGGTTATCTCATTCCAGCTTCTTATCTTAACATTACTGTCATTAAATCTTCTCCCCAGTCTCTCTTGCCTAATCTGTAAAATTTCCAGTCTGAAGCTCCCCATGTCCACGCCCACTCATCCATACAAATTCTGATTGAATTGGAGAGGGGAATTTCCACAGAGTTCTTCTGCTCGTCTGCCATGACTCTGGTGGCAGAGTCATGGAAATAGATGGAAAACAGCATAAACAATAATTACACCATTTCCCCGAGGATTCTGCAGCTTGTCCACTGAACTTGCAGCAGTTAAGCGGGAAAGTCCCTTACGGAAATATAGCTCCTTAAAGGCTGGCTGGCAAAGATGGAGTGTCATTACAGATAATGTTCTTTATCAAATATAAGACAGATTTTTTTTTAAAATTACAATAATGTACATGATTAAAATGGATGGAAAATCAGTGTCTGCAGGTCCATAATTTCCTGACCAGCCACTCTACACAAGGAACACCCAATTGGAGAATCAGGCCTTTAGTGCAAACACGATATACATCTCGGGAATGGTCGCTTATTAACCTACAACATTCAGGAGTTACTATACCCATTCGCATCTGATACTTTACTTTCTCATTATCTGCTTCCTGCAGTGTATCATGGAAACAGTGCCAGCATTGACTGAACATGATGGGATCTGGAGCCAAAGTTCCACTGCAAGGTTCTGGTCCAACTATGTCACCCAACATGGCCATATACCACTCTATCACAGAAGTGAATACCCAATGGAAGCACTGCCAAAACTTTCCACTATTCACTGTCATGTAGGTTGCTTATTTACTGAAAACCATAAGTAAGCAACATGTTAACTGATTGACTGTTACAACCCCCAGTGACTTCATGGGTCACTCAATATCCCTAGATTGCTCACTGATTGCTTGGCGTCCTCTTTATGTGTATAACAACTTTGTTTTTTTTCATTCATTCGTGGGAAGTGGGCGTCACTGGCTATGCCAGCATTTATTGCCCATCCCTAATTGCCCTTGAGAAGGTGGTGGTGAGCTGCCTTCTTGAACCGCTGCAGTCCATGTGAGGGAGGTACACCCACAGTGCTGTTAGGAAGGGAGTTCCAGGATTTTGACCCAGCGACAGTGAAGGAACGGCGATATAGTTCCAAGTCAGGATGGTGAGTGACTTGGAGGGGAACTTGCAGGTCGTGATGTTCCCATGCATCTGCTACTCTTGTCCTTCAAGGTGGTAGAGGTCGTGGGTTTAGAAGGTGCTGTCTAAGGAGCCTTGTTGCATTGCTGCAGTGCATCTTGTCGATGGTACACGCTGCTGCCACTGTGCGTCGATGGTGGAGGGAGTGAATGTTTGTAGATGGGGTGCCAATCAAGCGGACTGCTTTGTCCTGGATGGTGTCAAGCTTCTTGAGTGTTGTTGGAGCTGCACCCATCCAGGCAAGTGGAGAGTATCCCATCAGACTCTTGACTTGTGAGTTGTAGATGGTGGACAGGCTTTGGGGAGTCAGGAGGTGAGTAAGTCACCTCAGGATTCCTAGCCTCTGACCTGCTCTTGTAGCCATGGTATTTATATGGCTACTCCAGTTCAGTTTCTGGTCAATGGTAGCCCCTAGGATGTTGATAGTGGGGGATTCAGCGATGGTAATGCCATTGAATGTCAAGGGGAGATGGTTGGATTCTCTCTTGTTGGAGATGGTCATTGCCTGGCACTTGTGTGGCGCAAATGTTACTTGCCACTTATCAGCCCAACCCTGGATATTGTCCAGGTCTTGCTGCATTTCTACACGGACTGCTTCAGTATTTGAGGAGTCGCGAATGGTGCTGAACATTGTGCAATCATCAGCGAACATCCCCACTTCTGACCTTATGATTGAAGGAAGGTCATTGATGAAGCAGCTGAAGATGTTTGGGCCCAGGACACTACCCTGAGGAACTCCTGCACTGATGTCCTGGAGATCAGATGATTGACTTCCAACAACCACAGCCATCTTCCTTTGCGTTAGGTATGACTCTAACCAGTGGAGGGTTTTCCCCCGTGATTCCTATTGACACCAGTTTTGCTAGGGCTCCGTGATGCCATACTCTGTCAAATGCTGCCTTGATGTCAAGGGCAGTAACTCTCACCTCATCTCTTGAGTTCAGCTCTTTTGTCCATGTTTGAACCAAGGCTGTAATGAGGTCAGGTGCTGAGTGGCTCAGTCGGAACCCAAAACCCCCCCCCCCAAAAAAAAACTGGGTATCACTGAGCAGGTTATTGTAAGCAAGTGCTGCTTGATGCACTGTTGATGACACCTTCCATCACTTTGCTGATGATTGAGAGTAGACTGGTGGGGCGGTAATTGGCTGGGTTGGACTTGTCCTGCTTTTTGTGTACAGGGCATACCTGGGCAATATTCCACATTGTCAGGTAGATGCCAGTGTTGTAGCTGTACTGGAACAGCTTGGCTAGGGGTGCGGCAAGTTCTGGAGCATGTCTTCAGTACTATTTCAGGAATGTTGTCAGAGGGCCCATAGCCTTTGCAGTATCCAGTGCCTTCAGTCATTTCTTGATATCAAGTGGAGTGAATCGAATTGGATGAACAGTGGCATCTGTGATGCTGGGGACTTCAGGAGGGGGCCGAGATGGATCATCAACTCGGCACTTCTGGCTGAAGATTGTTGCAAATGCTTTGCCTTATCTTTCGCACTGATGTGTTGGGATCCTCCATCATTGAGGATGGGGATATTTGTGGAGCCACCTCCTCCAGTTAGTTGTTTAATTGTCCACCACCATTCACGGCTGGATGTGGCAAGACTGCAGAGCTTAGATCTGATCCGTTGGTTATGGGATCGCTTAGCTCTGTCTATTGCATGCTGCTTATGCAGTTTGGCATGCAAGTAGTCCTGGGTTGTAGCTTCACCAGGTTGACACCTCATTTTGAGGTATGTCTGGTGCTGCTCCTGGCATGCCCTCTTGCACTCTTCATTGAACCAGGGTTGGTCTCCTGGCTTGATGGTAATGGTAGAGTGGAGGATATGCCGGGCCATGAGGTTACAGATTGTGGTTGAGTACAATTCTGTTGCTGCTGATGGCCCACAGCGCCTCACGAATGCCCAATTTTGCATTGCTAGATCTGTTCGAAATCTATCCCATTTAGCACGATGATAGTGCCACACAACACGATGGACGGTATCCTCAATTTGAAGGCGGGACTTCATCTCCACAAGGACTGTGTGGTGGTCACTCCTACCAATACAGTCATGGACAGAAGCATCGGCGGCAGGCAGATTTGTGAGAACAAGGTCAAGTATGTTTATCCCTCTTGTTGTTTCTGTCACCACCTGTTGCAGACTCAGTCTAGCAGCTATGTCCTTTAGGACTCTGCCAGCGCGGTCAGTAGTGGTGCTACCGAGCCACTCTTGGTGATGGACATTGAAATCCCCCACCCAGAGTATATTTTGTGCCCTTGCCACCCTTAGTGCTTCCTCCAAGTGGTGTTCAACATGGAGGAGTACTGAGTCATCAGCTGAGGGAGGGCAGTAGATGGTAATCAGTAGGAGATTGCCTTGCCCATGTTTGACCTGATGCCATGAGACTTCATGGAGTCCAGAGTCGATGTTGAGGACTCCCAGGGCAACACCCTCCCTACTGTATACCACTGTCCCGCCACCTCTGCTGGGTCTGGACAGGACATACCCAGGGATAGTGATTGCAGTGTCTGGGACACTGTCTGTAAGGTATGATTCCGTGAATATGAATATGTCAGGCTGTTGCTTGACTAGTCTGTGGGACAGCTCTCCCAACTTTGGCACAAGCCCCCAGATGTTAGAAATGAGGACTTTGCAGGGTCGACCGGACTGGGTTTGCCGTTGTCGTTTCCAGTGCCTAGGTCGATGCCGGGTGGTCCGTCCAGTTTCATTCCTTTTTATTGACTTCGTAGCGGTTAGGTACAACTGAGTGGCTTGCTAGGCCATTTCAGAGGGCATGTAAGAGTTAACCACATTGCTGTGGGTCTGGGGTCACATGTAGGCCAGACCAGGTAAGGACAGCAGGACATTAATGAACCAGATGGGTTTTTACAACAATCGACATGGCCATCATTAGACTAGCATTTTTTTAAATTCCAGATTTATTAACTGAATTCAAATTCCACCTTCTGGTGGGATTCGAACCCATGTCTCCAGATCAATACCCTGGGTCTCTGGGTCACTAGTCCAGTGATAATACCACTACGCCACCGCCTCCCCTTTTCCAAGTCCAAACTACAGATGGGCAGCTTTGTATACTGGCAGTAAATATTGGTAATTTGCTGCTCATAATATTCTAACTTAATTTTAAAGGTCAGAAAGACTACAGAAGATAACGTTTACAGTCTTACAAAAATATATTTTTTTCACAACCTAGGTACTTTAAATCTAGAGAATAATTTATCAAAACTAAACAAATAAATTACATCTGCAACTTGTAATAGAAAAAAGATACACCTAAATCTATTTGAAGTCAATTAAATATTATTATGTGGGGCAATAAATCCTTACTTATCTGAATATGCAATATGGTACTTAATTATTTTGTTACAAGATCTCAAATATTACATCCCATTTTATAAAGGGATAAAACTCTTTGCTCATTCCAATGCATTCCTTCCATAACTCCATTGCCAGTCCACTAGAACAGCAGGAAACTAGACTAGAACCTGGATACACCAGGTTGTAGGGTTATGCTCCACTTTCCAGATAGCCATGTCGGAGTGAAATTTCTGCCTGCTTTTAACATGGGCAGTGAAAGTGAGGTGCAGGGGGATGGAGCCTAGGGCAGGAACACTCTACATCTAGATTTCAACAACAACAGCAACAACAACTTATACTTATATTGCCCAAGCATTGGCCCTCATAGAGATCCAGCATATCCTTTGTGATTGGTACACCTGGTGAAAGCAGGTATATTGGATAGCTACATAGCAGGTCAGAAGTCCACCCATGGGTCCAAGCCACTATCCTGAAGATCTGCCTGGAATATTTTATTGTTAAATCTTTTAAGCTGGACTCTTTATAAGGGGACCATGGGAAAATGTAAAGTTCCTTCCAATGGGGACTCAATGCTGTCACCTGACCCTGGGCATTAATTATGCCAGACTCTCTAGCCCCTTTGGCATGGGGAGTTCCCAGTGCTGCCATGACATGTAAATCACTGGGCTTCCATCTGACTACGCAGATTTTGGCAAAGTCAGCAGCGGAGGTCCCCGGTTAGCACACTTATACTGTGACAATTTTCAGAACCCATGTGTTTTAATCACCTGTGAATAACTGAAATGTTTCACTTTGTTAGCAGAACTGTATAGTCACACAGTAATAATACAAAGAGCAAAGAACAAAGAACAGTACAGCACAGGAACAGGCCATTCGGCCCTCCAAGCATGTGCCGATCTTGATGCCTGCCTAAACTAACACCTTCTGCACTTCTGGGGACCGTATCCCTCTATTCCCATCCTATTCATGTATTTGTCAAGATGCCTCTTAAACGTTGCTATCGTACCTGCTTCCACCACCTCCCCCGGCAGCAAGTTCCAGGCACTCACCACCCTCTGTGTAAAGAACTTGCCTCGCACATCCCCTCTAAACTTTGCCCCTCGCACCTTAAACCCATGTCCCCTAGACTCTTCCACCCCGGGAAAAAGCTTCTGACTATCCACTTTGTCCATGCCGCTTATAACTTTGTAAACCTCTATCATGTCGCCCCTCCACCTCCGTCGTTCCAGTGAAAACAATCCGAGTTTATCCAACTTCTCCTCATAGCTAATACCCTCCAGACCAGGCAACATCCTGGTAAACCTCTTCTGTACCCTCTCCAAAGCCTCCACGTCCTTCTGGTAGTGTGGCGACCAGAGATACCTCATACCATGAGGCTCTTGGTATCAAAACCAATATATTAAAGAAAGAGTCCTGAGTTTACCACACTGAATAATCTTTTTGCATCTAGAAAGTTGTCAAGAACAGTACAAACAGGCCACAAGTAGCTATTTTGTAGTCACTATGAATGACCCATTAGAATAAACTAAATTTCACAAATGGAAAGACAATGTTGATTTCTTCCACATCAGTTCAATTAAATATGACAATAACAGCATTTCAAATCCAGTGTAAAAGAATGAGCACTCACAGGTTGTGTTGTACAACATATCTAAAATTTAACATTCTATATGTATAATTTATTATTACATAATATACAATATGTATTTTCCATAGTATGTCATCTAAGTTCAAATAGTACGTATTCATCTTGTCACATTAGTATAAATGTTAAAAGAAATGGACACTTACTGGTGCCTTCTCAGTTAACACTGTTTTTACAGTTTGTGTTTTGTTTTAAATCTGCTGATCAGAGGTAGTCTAAGAATATATACTTTGCATAGAATCTCCTTAACCCCCTGTGGCCTATTTAATGAGAGCTATAAGCAGCATTTTCCCTTGGAGTAGAACCAAGACATAACTGAAGCTAAGAATTCACACAATGGGCTGGAATTTATGGGCCCCCCCCATAGGGTGGTGGTGGGGGGGGGCGGGGGAGGTGGTGGAGGGTGTGGTGGCGGGTGTGGTGGCGGGAGCGCGGGAGTGCGGAGGAGCTGTTGCCACCCTGTTGCGAAGCGATTTAACCAGCGTTGGGGAAGGTCTCCAACACACGGGAAGGACGCCTTGTAAAACGAGGGTGCCCTCCCTGCAAGCTTGGTGGGGGTGTGGTGTGGTCCCTCCTCCGTGGGCAATCTGTGGCCCACAGAGGGCCCTGGCCGGGAAACAATGCATCTCCCAGGGCCCCCCTGCCCCTGGACTTTACAACCAGCACCCCCAGCCCCCTCGCCAGGGCCTTCAAGCCTGGCCCTGGTGACCACGCCTCACTTACCTGAGGTCCGGGATTCCAGTGCTGGGCCTGCGTCTGAAGCCTCTACTGTACCGACAGTAGCTACCGCTCCTGGTGGCACTGCCAATACTGCTGAGTTGCTGGCCCTGTGATTTGCCAGCAGCTCTTGGAGGTGGGATCCCCTTCTTTAAAGGGATGGAGATCCCGGTGCCGGAAATGTTACCTCCAGAGCAACGGAGGATTGAGCTGGGGTGGCGGGGTGACCATGAAAAGCCTGAGGCGGGGTATCCCCCTGTCTTTTCGGCCTGTGTAAGGAGCCCCGCCTCCTCCACAAAATCCAGCCCAATGTCTCTATTTCCAGATTGCAACTTACCGAAATGTAAAGAGAAATGTCTATTATTACTACTGTCTCATAGTTGTCCTTCATTTGCAGTTTTTGTGCTTATAACATTTTGGATTATGTGGCAATTCTTATGTTCTTATGTATAGTTCTCCTTTAAACATACTTGTTTCACAGTTGAGTAATTTGTTACTGACTCATCGATCCTGAAAGTCTATAAGGGTTCTGCCAGTCTCCTGCTGTAACTCCAACGTGACACAAACAAATCTCCAGGGAAATGACAGAGACCCAGTTACACCAATCTCCACTGTTTCTGAAGTTCTGTTCACTCCTTATAAGGTGTATGACAGGTGAGTACTGGTCCAGGAGCAATGACTCCCTTCTCCTTTAGTTCCTGCTCCTGCTCCTGAGCAAGGAGTCCAATAGCAATATTGGCAAAATTGTGTGTGTTGGGCAATGGGGGTGGGGGGGACGCTCCCCCAAAAATCATAAGATTGTGGGGCTGTTGAGTATCAAAGATGCACTTGAAGAGGCCCCTCATAAATTAAATGCTAACCCACTCTCCCCTAACCCAGTGACTCTGCAAACCCCATTTGGGTTAACGCTGGAAGGTAGTGTTGGGTGTGAAACAAATGGTAATGCTGGGTTAACAACCCAAGAAGTTGCATAGCTATAGTTACAAAAACACATAAATTTTGATAATATATATCTTTGAAGATAGTTATTTATAACATATCATACATAATGCCTATAAAACAGTGATTTCTCTTTGAAAATAATCCGTTTTCTGTAAAGCATTGTGGAACATTCCAAGGACATTCCATGATGAGATGCTATGTAAATATAATTACTTTCTTTCTTCTTACATATAAAGTGGGTTTAAGCTAAAAGCATTGTTAACATTTTTACTTAACACTGCAGTTTTAATTTTGAGTACTGGAACAAATCTTCTAACCTGACAGCGAAGACTCAATAGTAACAATTTGTAATTAAGTTCTAAATATACTCCCAACAGTCAGTTTTCAGCTTATCTCATCAATATTTGTATAACTCTATGTATAAAATTTACTTTGAACACTCTGAAATATCCTTTTTATAACAGTTTGTTCATGTGTTATATGAATTTTCTTCCTGAGATACTTAAGCATGTCCAGTAATGTAAAAAAGTATTAGTATTGTAATATTAATATGCATGTTTATTCTTTTTTACTTTCTTCAACTTCAGTTGTTGCTTCAGCATCTGTCAGTTCTGAATATTCAAACTGCATCCCTGATCGTTTAATTTTGTTCTCGATCTTTGTCACTCTTTCTTTTAGTTTCTGTTGTGTAGCATTGTACTCTGCCAGAAGTCGAGCAAATTTAGTCTGTAAAAGATCAATTGCAAGGTCCAGTCTGGTTACTTTCCCTTCCATGTCCTTTGGGTCAGCTCCAAGCTGGGCAATATCTAGATCCAGAAGACCATCCTTCATTAGAATTTGTTTTCCCTTTTCCTCCAGCATTGCTTTTGCATCTGGGTATTCAGTGAGGGCTTCCATTAGATCATCTTTGGAGAGGCAGAATAAATCTGAATAGCCTATGCTCTTAATGTTTGCAGTTCTTCTGTTCCCAGCTTTACTACCTTTGATATTCAGAATGCTAATTTCACCAAAGTAGCTGCCATCACCTAGAACCACAAACTGAGTAATTCCATCATCAGCAACAACAGCAAGTTTTCCTTCTTTGATGATGTACATCTCTCTACCAATGTCTCCTTTGCGGCAGATATAATCTCCAGGGCTGTACACCTGGGGCCTTAGCTTCAACACCAACTCAACTAGCAGACCAGCTTCACAATCTGCAAAGATACGAACTTTCTTCAGTGTATCCAGGTGGACATTGATGGCAATCTCTGCTCTTAACTTATCTGGAAGATACTTCAAGACCTCTCTTTCATCTACAGCTTTTTTGTTTGTCCACAAGTAGTCAAACCATTTAATAACTCTTTTCTCCAAATCTTTGCTCACTTTTCGGAAGTGCATGTACTGTTTGATGGCATCAATCCTTGACTGAAATTCTGCACGAGCTGCATTCATGTTGGAAATCATGGAACCAACGTTACCAACAATGGTGGCAAAAATCAACACTCCAACCAGGAAATCAGCCACCACAAAGAAGTATTCTGAATCCTGGACTGGAGGAGGGGTTTCTCCAATGGTGGTTAGTGTCAGTGTTGACCAGTAGAGACTGTACACATACTTCCTAGCAAGCCGGGCAAATTCTGGAATAGATGTATTTGGATATACCCATGTGTCTGCTCCAAATCCTATAGCTTTGGAAATTGAATAGTACACACAAGCATTCCAATGGATAATGATCACGATGTACATGACAAGGTTGGAAATCCTGAAAATGTTTGGGTAGTTTGTCCTAGTCTCAGTTCTTGAAAAGAACTCAAACATTCGACTAATCCGAGTCAAACGATTTAATCTAATTTCTGGATATTCTAGTCCAAACAGAAAATACAGAACGTCAGTTGGTAGGAGTGAGAAAATATCTAATTTGAATTGGAGGGTGGCAAGGTATTTTTCTCTGAGTTTCTTTTGATCACTGATCAATAAACCTTGTTCCAGATAACCTGTAGGGGAAAAGAAAGCATCAAAATAATTAATGACAGGATAATTTTCTGAAAGGGTCTTCAGAATCAGATGTGGCAAAAGATTTAAGTGTGGCGAGCAACTAAAAATAAAAGAAATACAATTGAACCAAAATATGTTAAACTAGTGCCAACTAAATATGCTGCAAACTAGGGTATTAATTTGCACTTTAGGGCTCTGTCACAAAGCAATGCATTCAGCATTAGTACTATCTGTTGTTATGACCGACTGCTCCACTCAAAGCCCCCAATCAAAATATACGATTCTGATTGTGATGGGACCAACGCACTGTTAATTCAATCCCGTTGCTCTATAGATTGGCTATCATATCATTTAAAACTTTCCAAATTAAAGAAAGACCCAGCCAAATTGTACCATATATTAACCCCCGAATGAGGCTAACCAAACCAGGTGTCTTTAAATCAACAAATTAACGTTTTAATTAGAAGAACTAAATTCTCAAACACTATGAAGATATAAACAACATTTAAAATAGAAAAAATTAGAGTCCTTGCAAATTTACAGTCCAATATTGCTTGAAGTCCTCATAGGATGTTGCTCAAAGTCCTCACAGGATGTTGCTCCAAGTCCTCACAGAATGATGCTTTCCTTCGCCAGTGAATTTCAACAATTAACAACTTGCAAACACTTTCAACAGAATCAATCTGACTTTAGAGTTTTCAAGGGATAAAAGATTGTCACAACTTCCCTTTCTTCAATTTAAATTACCAGAGATCTCTGTTTTGGCTTGATTTTTTTTTTTTAGAATTTTGAGAGAGAATAATTAGACAGACTAAAATACTATTCCTTCAGTTTAAATGGTTGAGAGCTCTTTTTGCAGGCTCTGACACCACAGCTGTGTCCTCTGTCTGTGTCTCTGTGTTCTGTTAGAACAAATTTTCTTCAACTAACAGCCAGTTCAAAACTGAATTGTAACAAATGTACCGCATGAGACTCACTCCTAGTGGCTGTTTCCATGGTATCGAGAATGTACCCTTTGAATTGCAGTCTCCAAATTGCTGTTTCTCAGGCAATTAAAATGCACCTTCCTATAACTCCTGAGGCTTGCCGGCTCTTAAAGCAAGCATTAAAGGCAAAACGCATATTCTGAAAAAAACTACAGGACCATGACACTGTTCATTCACTTATTTTGTTCTTTCATGGGATGTGAGTATCGCTGGAAAGGTCAGCATTTGTTGCCAATCCCTATTTGCCCTTGAGAAGGTGGCCTTCTTGAACTTGAAACATTTTCAAAACTTCACCTTCAACAAATAAAACATTCATGCTCCTCTTGGCCTCACAAAAATATTAAATAAAACAAAAACATACCTTTTTCTAAGCTGTCCCTTTAAGGATGGCTGGTTAGTTGGGCTACGCAACATCTGATACCAATGGATGAAGTGTGTCTACTGGTACCTTAAATTTTTTTTTGTTGATCCTTCTTATGTATGTCATAGGACCCCAATTAGCATAGTGGTAGGAGGCTTCTGCCTGAAGTAGGAAGGTGCCTGAGCCACCCTTACTGAGACTCTCAGAGACATGAAACTGGGTGAGAACGGGGCAATGAGTGCAGCACTGTGATTTTCAGGCAGCGACTGCTTTGCTGCAGCCCAGCAGAGCAACTCGAAATCGACCCCCACACAGATGGAAAATAACCCCAAAACCACTTGGTCAAAATTACAGAAAGTGCACTCACCTGTTCTTGTCCTTAAATACATGTCAAGTGCATAAAGAACATCTGATACATAATCAAGAACGAACCACGTGCTCAAGTAATCTGCTTGAAGTTCCTCAAAACATGCTCTAAATGTGGAAACAAATGCAAAAACTAAGAATATCTCAGCATTCATTCAATTAAATTTAGTCACATTATCTACCAAGGTATTTCAAATATTTCAACAAATCATCACCATGTCAATAGGATCAGCAATGATTTTCTTGCAGCTATGGGTTGTCAATCTGAGATTACAGTAATTTTCCACTTCTTCCTTGCAACCTTAGTACAGGCAGAATTATATATCCATGTACCTTAGCTAGGCTATCAGCTTTTTCCATGATGTTTCACTTATTCCTTCTATCTGTTCTGAGGTGCACAATAGTAAAGTAACTCGGGTACATTTTTACACAGCGAGATCTCCAAAAGCACATTGCTAATCCATACCTTCATCACCTTGAGGCTGATCTTCTCAAATGCTCTGCTAGCCAGACTCTGTGCCTGCACCAACAAAAGGTTTACACCTGCACCAAATTCTGAAATCCATCAACCCTGTTGTTGCCAAGATCCACTAGTTACCATAACTTTTCAAGACTCACGTTCTCACTTCAAATTTCTCTGTGGCTTTTAACCACAAAACTCAGTAATCACCTCCAGCCATATTTCCCTGAATATACCCTGCACTACTAACCTGATGTTGGCTTACCCCTCATTCCTTCCTCTCTTTGCTCCATCATCAGTGGGCTCTCTTTCAATCACTATGCTCTGCCATTCAAAAGTCCCTCCATAACCACCTCCACCCTCTCTGTTATTGAACATGTTTTCAGCTCTCAGTTATTTATTTCCTTTTCCGTTTTCCCTCTGCTCTGCAAAGTGCTATTTTTTCTGTATGTGAGCAGCTGTGAAAAAATAGAACCTGTTGTTAATACCTAATTCTAAACATTCTTTTTTCAAAATTTTTCTCTTATTCTACTTTTAATAGTTTTCCTATCCAATGCACCATCCTCAGCTGAGAAAGTGATCACTGACCTATTCCCAGGCTATGTGCCAATGACCAGCTGCAGTGAGGTGCATGGGAAAAACCTAAGGTGATTCCCTGCTGTATGCTCCAATTTCTTGGCATGTTGTAAATTAATTCTGACTGAGATCAGTAACTAACCATGTAGTGAATCATAGGTACAAACTCACATCTCAATACTTTGTTACACTCATAAAAAGAGTACCTATTCCATTTATCTTATTTGTACCACATTAAGCTTATATCATAAACAAAACAACTTTCAGCATGATAGACAACTTCGCCAAAGGCACATATCATATAGTCAATGTTTCCCTATAGAAATACACGATCTGAACAATCACCCAATAATAATGCAATTTACTCCAAAGGAATTATAAAGAAAACACTAAGAAGAGCAGAACATTTTGCCATATCCAACAGTTCAATCAATATTTGTTTGTTTATAAATGTATTATTTAATTCAAGGATAAAATCCCTTGATTTTCACATCAACTTTCACAAACCATATGCTAATCGTGGCCAGCAAATTAAGACAACCATTTCCCAAATTGCAGACAATTCTGCCCTGAGTCAGCTACTAAAAGCTGCCTGAGAGCATCTAAGGGATGATTAATGCTCCATTTTCTCTTCTTCCCTGTGGGAGATGCCTGGCCTACATTTGTCACCTCCCACAGTGATGTGGCTGAGATTTAGTAAAGTGAGAACTGCACCTATTATTAACCACTCCACTATGCCACCATAACATTTATACTCTGTTATTTGACAGTTTTTTTTTCTGGTCTCATCCTACCTAGCTATGATCATTGTCCAGTTGTACATTACAGGCATTGTAATTATCAGGAGCCAATTGTAGTACATATTTCCTGCTGGATCAAGAGTGGGAATCATATTCTCCAACCTGAAAATAAATTGTACAGAACAGAAATAAAAACAATCTCATTATAGCATCATATGGCATTTAGCATACACGACTGTTAAAAATGGACGAGAGTTTAAAAGAAGAAAGCTACACTGAACACAATATTTGCTAAAAAAAATACATTTTGAGTGACAAAAATCTCAGGTGACAAATGTCTAATGGTTCCAACATTTGTAGTTATCAATCATATGCATTCTGAATTAGAGGACAATTCATACCCAATTCCTACAGTAGAAGTGAGAATCTTAATTATCCGGGAATCTTCAAAATTACTATTTTGAAGGAAACAATTTTTCTGGACAGAGAAAATTTATGATTTTTTTTACAGGGTTGTATTTTTCAGTTTGGTAAAAGTTACTAGTGAATTATACTTCTCTGTTACAATAATAATCATTAAAAATTTATTATATACACAGGAGTAGTTAAGCTAACCCTTAATGGGGCATAATATAGATTTTATTTTTGCTGGTTCATGCATACATCCGAAGAGAATAACAGAAGAGGCATACAAAAACACAATAAGAAAAATTCAGAAAATAGAACAGCAGGAGAAGCGTGTGAAATAAATGCTATAGAAGTTATAAATTTCATTCTAGGACCTTAAATGTATTTTAAAAATCCTGGAAAAGACAAAGTTCAATTATTCCGATGCTGCAAAATTATCGGCAAATTGGCGATGTGATTGTCAGAACAGTCTGATCAGGGAATGGAAGCACTGATAAAGGTAATAGTTCTAAACTGCTTCAACACGGTAGTATGCAGCACATCATTAAGCAATGAGCAAGCAATGCACCTTTTATCAGGTGGCAAAAGATGTTGATCATTTTATGGTTAGGCTTTGATCAAAATACATTGTGTTGGAAGATTTCATTCTGTCATTACGGAAACATTGTTAAACTATGGACTAGATTTTAAGTGAGTTCTGCAAAAAAGTACAACACTCTGTCCGAGGGTTGCCAACTCTGTTTGGATATATTCCTGGATGATTGATCGCATAATGTTTGATCATGTAACATCTGATCATGTGGTGTTTGATCACATGACATCTGCTCATATAATATCTGGTCACGTGACACTCGCTTGCCATTTGCAAACATTATTGCATCTACTTTATAAAGGTTGGAACTCTAATCTGCTCACGGTTTTGTCGATAAGTCTGAGAACAGGGAAGCAGTCCTTGAGCAGGCGAAGGAAGTGTTCAGATGTAAACCACAGACACAAAGCTCTGCCTTTCTTCTTGATTGCTAGCAGCAGTGCTCAGGAGATAGATGTAACTTATTCTAGCTTTTTCTGATGTTTTTCTGCAGTAGTTCTTGAGTGCGCTTACTAATTTTGCGATTAGACCACACAATCAGTGAGATTTAAAGGGATGCCTTACCATAAAATGTTTTGGGTATTAATTACCATTGTTTTTTCTTGCAGTGTTTGTATTAAGATTTATTTTTAAAAAGCTGGCTGCTATGAATTGCATATCCACAGCCAGAGTAATACTGCTACACTCTAGTGAGCTAAATGTTAAGCACACTTACACTTCCATGATATCTTTTTTGACATCTGTCTTCTCATCTTTCTTCTCATCTTTGTTATCTTTTTCTTCTTCCTTTCCTTCATTATTATCTTTATTTTTTTTCTTTTGTTTGTCCTTTTTCTTTTCTCCTTTTTTTCCATCAGATTTACTGTAAAATGGATTGAAATTAAGCACTTGTATAGGAAGGAGAGAAATAAAGGTGTTGCTTAAATATATAGAAAAATAATGAGTTCTTTTCCATTTACCCTTTTTTCTCTTTTTTGGTCTTTTTGGATTCTTTCTTTTTTTCTTTCTCTCTAAGAAAGAAGATTTTTTATCATCCAGCATGTCACAATCACATCTAATATTCCATCTATAGCTGCAATCGTGCCAAAGTTTACAAAGAAATACAATATTTAAACTGCAATGTTTCTTACTTTTTCTTTCAATTTTAATATTGTCTGAAATTTATAAAACTTGCATTTATATAGCCCGTTTCATGACCTAAGGACGTCCCACAGCAGTTTTTTTAAATTCATTCATGGGACGTGGGCGACGCTAGCCAGGCCAGCATTTATTGCCCATCCCTAATTGCCCTTGAGAAGGTGGTGGTGAGCTGCCTTCTTGAACCGCTGCAGTCCATTTGGGGCAGGTACACCCACAGTGCTGTTAGGAAGGGAGTTCCAGGATTTTGACCCAGCGACAGTGAAGGAACGGCGATATAGTTCCAAGTCGGGATGGTGTGTGACTTGGAGGGGAACTTGCAGGTGGTGGTGTTCCCATGTATTTGCTGCCCTTGTCCTTCTGGTTGGTAGAAGCCGCGGGTTTGGAAGGTGCTGTCTAAGGAGCCTTGGTGCATTGCTGCAGTGCATCTTGTAGATGGTACACACTGCTGCCACTGTGCGACGGTGGTGGAGGGAGTGAATGTTTGTAGATGGGGTGCCAATCAAACGGGCTGCTTTGTCCTGGATGGTGTCAAGCTTCTTGAGTGTTGTTGGAGCTGCACCTATCCAGGCAAGTGGAGAGTATCCCATCACACTCATGACTTGTGAGTTGTAGATGGTGGACAGGCTTTGGGGAGTCAGGAGGTGAGTTATTTGCCTCAGGATTCCTAGCCTCTGACCTGCTCTTGTAGCCATGGTATTTATATGGCTACTCCAGTTCAGTTCCTGGTCAATGGTAGCCCCTAGGATGTTGATAGTGGGGGATTCAGCGATGGTAATGCTGTTGAATGTCAAGGGGAGATGGTTAGATTCTCTCTTGTTGGAGATGGTCATTGCCTGGCACTTGTGTGGCGCGAATGTTACTTGCCACTTATCAGCCCAAGCCTGGATATTGTCCAGGTCTTGCTGCATTTCTACACGGACTGCTTCAGTATTTGAGGAGTCACGAATGGTGCTGAACATTGTGCAATCATCAGCGAACATCCCCACTTCTGACCTTATGATTGAAGGAAGGTCATTGATGAAGCAGCTGAAGATGGTTGGGCCCAGGACACTAACCTGAGGAACTCCGGCAGTGATGTCCTGGAAGTCAGATGATTGACCTCCAACAACCACAACCATCTTCCTTTGCGCTCGGTATGACTCCAGCGAGCGGAGGGTTTTCCCCGTGATTCCCAATGACCTCAGTTTTGCTTGGGCTCCTTGATGCCATACTCGGTCAAATGTTTGAACCAAGGCTGTAATGAGGTCAGGAGCTGAGTGGCCCTGGCGGAACCCAAACTGAGCGTCATTGAGCAGGTTATTTATTTATTTAGAGATACAGCACTGAAACAGGCCCTTCGGCCCACCGAGTCTGTGCCGACCAACAACCACCCATTTATACTAACCCTACAATAATCCCTACCACCTACCTACACTAGGGGCAATTTACAATGGCCAATTTACCTATCAACCTGCAAGTCTTTGGCTGTGGGAGGAAACCAGAGCACCTGGCGAAAACCCACACAGTCACAGGGAGAACTTGCAAACTCCGCACGGGCAGTACCCAGAATCGAACCCGGGTCGCTGGAGCTGGGAGGCTGCAGTGCTAACCACTGCGCCACAGTGCCGCCCCTACGCCACTGTGCCGCCCCACAGTTTGGGGCACCTGCTAAGCAAGTGCCGCTTGATGGCACTGTTGATGACACTTCCATCATTTTACTGATGATTGAGAGTAGGCTGATGGGGCGGTAATTGGCCGGGTTGGACTTGTCCTGCTTTTTGTGTACAGGACATACCTGGGCAACATTCCACATTGCAGGGTAGTTGCCAGTGTTGTAGCTGTACTGGAACAGCTTGGCTAGGGGCGCGGCAAGTTCTGGAGCACAGGTCTTCAGTACTATTGCTGGAATATTGTCAGGGCCCATAGCCTTTGCAGTATCCAGTGCCTTCAGTCGTTTCTTGATATCACACGGAGTGAATCGAATTGGCTGAAGTCTGGCATCTGTGATGCTGGGGACTTCAGGAGGAGGCCGAGATGGATCATCAACTCGGCACTTCTGGCCGAAGATTGTTGCAAATGCTTCAGCCTTATCTTTCGCACTGATGTGCTGGGCTCCCCCATCATTGAGGATGGGGATATTTGTGGAGCCACCTCCTCCAGTTAGTTGTTTAATTGTCCACAACCATTCGCAGCTGGATGTGGCAGGACTGCAGAGCTTCGATCTGATCCGTTGGTTATGGGATCGCTTAGCTCTGTCTATCACATGCTGCTTACGCAGTTTGGCACGCAAGTAGTCCTGTGTTGTAACTTCACCAGGTTGACACCTCATTTTGAGATATGCCTGGTGCTGCTCCTGGCATGCCCTCCTGCACTCTTCATTGAACCAGGGTTGGTCTCCCGGCTTGAAGGTAATGGTAGAGTGGGGGATATGCCGGGCCATGAGGTTACAGATTGTGGTTGAGTACAATTCTGCTGCCACTGATGGCCCACAGCGAATCATGGATGCCCAGTTTTGCATTGCTAGATCTGTCCGAAATCTATCCCATTTAGCACGGTGATAGTGCCATACAACACGACGGATGGCATGCTCAATGTGAAGGCGGGACTTTGTCTCCACAAGGGCTGTGCAGTGGTCACGCCTACCAATACAGTCATGGACAGAAGCATCTGCAGCAGGCAGATTGGTGAGGACGAGGTCAAGTATGTTTTTCCCTCGTGTTGGTTTCCCCACCACCTGCCGTAGACCCAGTCTAGCAGCTATGTCCTTTAGGACTCAGCCAGCTTGGTCAGTCGTGGTGCTACTGAGCCACTCTTGGTGATGGACATTGAAGTCCCCCACCCAGAGTACATTTTGTGCACTTGCCACCCTCAGTGCTTCCTCCAAGTGGTGTTCAACATGGTGGAGTACTGAGTCATCAGCTGAGGGAGGGCGGTAGGTGGTAATCAGTAGGAGGTTACCATGCCCATGTTTGACCTGATGCCATGAGACTTCATGGGGTCCGGAGTCAATGTTGAGGACTCCCAGGGCAACTCCCTCCCTACTGTATACCACTGTCCCGCCACCTCTGGTGGGTCTGTCCTGCTGGTGGGACGGTGATTCCACCTTCTGCTGTGATGGGATTCAAACCCATGTCCCCAGAGAAATACCCTGGATCTCTGGGTTACTAGTCCAGTGATAATACCACTACGCCACTGCCTACCAATTAACAATTACAAACAATTAAGTACATTTGAACTGTAGTCACGGTTGAAATGCCAATTTGTGCACAGCAAGAGCCCACACGGAGTAATGAAAAATGACCAGATCATCTGTTACGGGTGTCGGGTTGAGGGATAAATATTGGCCAGGAGAAACTTTCCTGCTCTTCTGCAAATAGTGCTATAGGATCTTTGATATCCACCTGAGAGGGCAGACAGGGTTAACGTCTTATCCAATTATGCAACAATCACTTAGTACTGAACTGAAGTGTCAGTCTAGATTATGTGCTCAAGTGTCTGAAGTGGAGTTTAAACCCAAAACTTTCTGACTCAGAGACGAGAGAGCTACATCTGACACTTAAGTACTTTCTTGGACTGTATTAAATGCACAATAGCAAAACAATTATCTTTAGAATAACTACATTCTGCAGTATGTCGATTGTTTCAGAAATCCGAATTTATACTTACTCATTATTATTGCTGTTGTTAATGTTAGACATCTCCATGCCATCAGCAAGGGTCTGGTTCCTAAGTGACAGCATAAGGGTGAGATATAAAGTTAATTTAAAACAAACATTACAACCAACCTTGTTTGCACGGATGAATATTAGGCAACCCACAGCTAGATAATAAAATTGAACTGGGTGAATATGCTTTGTACAGCAGAGATCATATTTCTTTGGTCAGATTGACTGTGACCTTGAGCTTTTCTGTGGTGTTGCTCATGGAAATTCAGGACAAAGTGGATTTCCAATAGGGTGTATTAGTGATAAGCTTGGTCTGAGGGTGACCATCTTCAGCATCTGGAACTCATGAAGTTCTAACTGACAGTGGAGAGTACAGCTGCAGGTGTCACAGAATGATGATGCCAAAATAAGGGGTGTGTACCATGCATAGCAAAGTTAATATTTTTTCTTTTGGGCCTCCTTATCTCGAGAGACAATGGATACGCGCCTGGAGGTGGTCAGTGGTTTGTGAAGCAGCGCCTGGAGTGGCTATAAAGGCCAATTCTGGAGTGACAGGCTCTTCCACAGGTGCTGCAGAGAAATTTGTTTGTTGGGGCTGTTGCACAGTTGGCTCTCCCCTTGCGCCTCTGTCTTTTTTCCTGCCAACTACTAAGTCTCTTCGACTCGCCACAATTTAGCCCTGTCTTTATGGCTGCCCGCCAGCTCTGGCGAATGCTGGCAACTGACTCCCACGACTTGTGATCAATGTCACACGATTTCATGTCGCGTTTGCAGACGTCTTTATACCGGAGACATGGACGGCCGGTGGGTCTGATACCAGTGGCGAGCTCGCTGTACAATGTGTCTTTGGGGATCCTGCCATCTTCCATGCGGCTCACATGGCCAAGCCATCTCAAGCGCCGCTGACTCAGTAGTGTGTATAAGCTGGGGATGTTGGCCGCTTCAAGGACTTCTGTGTTGGAGATATAGTCCTGCCACCTGATGCCAAGTATTCTCCGAAGGCAGCGAAGATGGAATGAATTGAGACGTCGCTCTTGGCTGGCATACGTTGTCCAGGCCTCGCTGCCGTAGAGCAAGGTACTGAGGACACAGGCCTGATACACTTGGACTTTTGTGTTCCGTGTCAGTGCGCCATTTTCCCACACTCTCTTGGCCAGTCTGAACATAGCAGTGGAAGCCTTACCCATGCGCTTGTTGATTTCTGCATCTAGAGACAGGTTACTGGTGATAGTTGAGCCTAGGTAGGTGAACTCTTGAACCACTTCCAGAGCGTGGTCGCCAATATTGATGGATGGAGCATTTCTGACATCCTGCCCCATGATGTTCGTTTTCTTGAGGCTGATGGTTAGGCCAAATTCATTGCAGGCAGACGCAAACCTGTCGATGAGACTCTGCAGGCATTCTTCAGTGTGAGATGTTAAAGCAGCATCGTCAGCAAAGAGGAGTTCTCTGATGAGGACTTTCCGTACTTTGGACTTCGCTCTTAGACGGGCAAGGTTGAACAACCTGCCCCCTGATCTTGTGTGGAGGAAAATTCCTTCTTCAGAGGATTTGAACGCATGTGAAAGCAGCAGGGAGAAGAAAATCCCAAAAAGTGTGGGTGCGAGAACACAGCCCTGTTTCACACCACTCAGGATAGGAAAGGGCTCTGATGAGGAGCCACCATGTTGAATTGTGCCTTTCATATTGTCATGGAATGAGGTGATGATACTTAGTAGCTTTGGTGGACATCCGATCTTTTCTAGTAGTCTGAAGAGACCACGTCTGCTGACGAGGTCAAAGGCTTTGGTGAGATCAATGAAAGCAATGTAGAGGGGCATCTGTTGTTCACGGCATTTCTCCTGTATCTGACGAAGGGAGAACAGCATGTCAATAGTCGATCTCTCTGCACGAAAGCCACACTGTGCCTCAGGGTAGACGCGCTCGGCCAGCTTCTGGAGCCTGTTCAGAGCGACTCGAGCAAAGACTTTCCCCACTATGCTGAGCAGGGAGATTCCACGGTAGTTGTTGCAGTCACCGCGGTCACCTTTGTTTTTATAGAGGGTGATGATGTTGGCATCGCGCATGTCCTGGGGTACTGCTCCCTCGTCCCAGCACAGGCATAGCAGTTCATGTAGTGCTGAGAGTATAGCAGGCTTGGCACTCTTGATTATTTCAGGGGTAATGCTGTCCTTCCCAGGGGCTTTTCCGCTGGCTAGGGAATCAATGGCATCACTGAGTTCCGATTTGGTTGGCTGTATGTCCAGCTCATCCATGACTGGTAGAGGCTGGGCTGCATTGAGGGCAGTCTCAGTGACAGCATTCTCCCTGGAGTACAGTTCTAGGTAGTGCTCAACCCAGCGGTCCATCTGTTTGCGTTGGTCAGTGATTATGTCCCCCGATTTAGATTTGAGGGGGGTGATCTTCTTGATGGTTGGCCCAAGAGCTCTCTTCATGCCATCATACATTCCTCTGATGTTTCCGGTGTCTGAGGCCAGCTGAATATGACTGCATAGGTGTTGCCAGTAGTCGTTTGCGCAACGCCTAGCTGTTCTTTGTGCAGTACTTCTGGCTGCTTTAAGTGCTGCGGATGTTAAATCGCTGGGGGCTTTCTTGTAGTTCAAAAGTGCAATGCGCTTAGCGGCTATGACAGGTTCCAGCTCTTCATTATGAGATTGAAACCAGTCTGCATTTCTCTTCGCACTTTTGCCGTAGGTGGTCAAAGCTGACTCATAGATGGCGTCTCTGATGTGGGCCCACTTGGTCTCAGCATCCCCTGTGGGAGTGTTTTGAAGGGCTGTTACAAGTGAATTTAGAAATTTTTGTAACAGCTGTGGGTGAGAAATTCTGCTCGTGTTGATGCGCGGGTGGCCCTTCTGCTTGGAATGATGCAACTTCTTTGGTCTGAGTCTAACCTTGCTGCACACCAGGGAGTGGTCGGTGTCGCAGTCCGCACTGTGGAAGCTGCGTGTGATTTGAACACTGTTTAAGGCGGCTCGCCTTGTGACAATGAGGTCTAGCTGGTGCCAACGACGTGATCTTGGGTGCCTCCATGAAACCTGGTGACAGGGTTTAGTGTGAAAGAACGAGTTGGTGATGCAGAGGTTATGATAGGTACACAACTCAAGCAGTCTCTGCCCGTTCTCATTCATCCTTCCAACGCCATTATATATAATATATTATAGATGGATAGCTGCTATTCTACTGGTCTGAGACACACTACTATAAAGAGTAATGCACTTCCTAAATGGATATTATATAAATCTTTATTTCGCACACCATTTATCTTTTGTAAGTGAGATAACAGACAAAAGTAAAAAGTGTAATGACCCTCGACAAACAGCCAGACAAATGCACTATAAGGCTGATAATGAATTCAATTGCAAAATCCTGCACCAAGCAGTTTAGAACAACTGCCTGATACCTTTCAAGCTTTTTCCCAACATGTGTCTTGTGCTCATGGCTAGCCATCAGTTTCCATAAACAGACCAAGTCTCCTAGGAACTGAAAACCTGTGTCTTTATTTACACTGTGTATGGGCTAATGTGCCCAGATTTAACAATTAAACCTAACTGCAGTAAACCAATTACAGGAGAATACATGGGACGCCAGCCATGTTTCTCATCACTGCTGAAGGCAGAAATTGAAATCTATTAGCTAAAATAACTTGCACAGACTTATTTTCAGGTTAAACAATATATAAAATCCAAAAGGCACAAGCCCTGCATATACACGAGCCACAATCTCAGTAGGGGGTTGCTGTCTGTCAGTACCCTCCACTGCTGATGCCTGGCAGATCATGCTTGGGAGGGCATCTTATTTACATGGAGCAGGGCGGGGGCTCACACCACTATAGATGTTCTCAGCCCCACGTGGCTTTGTCCCCAGAAAAAACATGCTCATGCTCCTATTCTGGCTTGGACTCTCCCCTATGGTGAGACCCACTGTGCCCTTCTAGAGGCTTGTACACCTGATCTGACTTAATATATTGGCCTCCAGAAATAAGCTGGATCTCTATAATGCTAATGGAAAGAAACTCCCAGGGAAGAGTCTCCACTTAACTCCACCTCTCCATGTTGGCCTTTTGGAATGTCCAGAGGCTCCACCCTCTAACAAAACCACTAGAAAGTCCCCTTTAAGACAAACACCCAGCATATTCAGGTCCTGGTAGTTTTCAACTGTTCCACCAAATTACTACTGGAGTTATGGTGGGAGTTCACCAGAGCAGCTGAGTAATTTTGCCTGCATAGTACTTCAAAACAATAAACTTAAAACATGGCCTTTCCAAAGCAATGGTCCCCCTAATAACTAGGAGCCAGGAAAAGAGGAGGGAGAGGGTTTCTCGCAGGTCCTGCAGAAATTAACGGCAGAACCTGTTTTACATTTTTTCAACAGGTTGCCCACCCGATAGCCAAGCAGATTGACTGGCAGGCTGTCTTTTGAGCTGAAAAGCAGTTGGTGAGCGAATGTTAGGTAATTCTGACATCACGGAAGGGAGGGTGGGATGTGAAAGGGGCATTTCAGGATGTTCCCATTGCAACTTGTTCAAAATGTAAGCTTAGTGGGCTGGGGGAAGCACTCCTGCTTCCCCGGCCAACAAGCAGTGCATAAAGGCACTTTTGACTTCCTTTCATCTGACGGAATTCCTGAGGCCCATGAATCCTGGCATATTGGTGTTAAAAATAAAACTTGAGTTAAAATGCAGCCTCGTTAAAAGATTTTAGTGAATGATACACCTCTTGAGAGCAGATTGGTCAGGTGCCCCCACTCCGCACCCCCCCACCACAACCCCACATCTAGTAAAACTGGGTAGGGTGGGTTTCCCGCTTTTTTATTATTGACTCACGACACCAGCCTCCTCCCCGTAGCTGCTCTCGGAAGTTAGAGCTAACCCCCCCCCCACCCCGCAGTGTTTCATACAGACTCTGGAAAGCAATAGCTATTTTCTGTAACAGTCAAGTTTATCTGTTGATTCCTTCGAGATGTGAGAGTGAATTGTCATATACTCCACATCGAAGCTGTCTGGAGTTTCCAGTTAGGACATAGAGTTCAGATGCTTTTTCTGCAACTAAAGTCTAAAGACTACAACTAGAGCTTTGATTTATGCCACTGTTTTTTTCTATGTTATAACCATTACTTTCCAAATAAACAAATTAACTGAGAGTTTAGCAAGTGAAATGAGGTAAAATAAGGTTATCTCCACTACTAAAATAAATGCAAAATACTAAAAATGCTGAAAATCTGCAATAAAAACAGAAAGTGCTGGAAATGCTCAGCAGGTCTATTCTAATGAAAGGTCACAGACCGGAAACGTTAACTCTGCTTCTCTCTCCACAGATGCTGCCTGACCTGCTGGGTATTTCCGGCACTTTCTGTTTTTATCTCCATTATTATTTGTCAAGCTGTACACATTATGTTGACCCATTTCTCAGCCTTGGAGAAGGCTATTTTATGATTAACTTGAGAGCAAAGGCTTTATGGGGATTTGGCCCAGGAACACCAGGATCGATTTTAGAGGGTCCTGCAATGCCAGTTACATGCAGCCAACGTTTATGCAAAACTCATAGGCACACTAGGGTGCCCAGTGCATTTTCTAGGGAAGAATTCATACTTCATTTTTAACCATTTGAATTAAAGACAGACAAAGAGATAAAAACTGTACATTCATCATACTTCTGTCACCTACAGATACTGGCCGGAATTTTGCGTTGGGCAGGAGGCCCCGTCCACTGGCTAAAAAGTCGGTGGCGAGCCCGCCTCCACTGCACCTGGGGAGCCAGACCGGGATTTTTCGCAGCCCAGGCCTTTAATTGGTCTTGGGCAGAACTTCCACCAACTTGAGGCAGGATGTCTTGCCTAATGGAGCTGGGGCCAATCCAGGAGCGGTGGCCACTGCTGGGACTACACCCAGCCATCACAAGCAAGGTGAAGGATGGCCCCGGAAGACAGGTAATTTTATAAGGCCTTGCTGGGGACAATCAGTGGGCCCCAGCGAGGCAAGGGGATTTGGTTAGGGGGCGGAGGTGTGTTGTGCGTTGTGGGCGGTTGGGTCTTCCAGGGAGAACTTCTGTGGGCACAGGGTGCCCGATCAGGAGGGCCCCACACCAGCCCGCAAGAAGGCCGCCTGGTTTCAACAGGCGGGGTTTTTGAGGCCTCAGCCGTCCGCCAGCCAAGGGTAAAATACCCGCAGCGGCAGGTGCAGGCCCTTAAGTGCCAGTTCATTGGCCACTTAAGGGCCTTGATTGGCCTGGGGCGGGCAGGCCATTTCTCGCCACTGCTGCCCCGCATAAAACTGCAGCGGAGGCGGGAGGAGGTCGGGAATGGCCCTCTCCCCACCTCCCACTCAATTTTACGCCCCCCCCCACCGTTCATTTGGGGGGCATAAAATTCCGGCTACTGTCCCATAATACCTGAATAGGAGCTCAAAAAATCATGCATTGTACAAAACTAGTGGAAGTGTGCACTTTTCTTCAGAACCACATACTGTTCAGTGAAAGGATGGAGCAGTGTTTTTCACTTGAGCAAGTATATTTTCTGTATAGTGTGGTGTAGTTGAGTTTCAATGTGAACCTTTTCTTGCGGCACAATGGCTCAGTGGTTAGCACCGCAGCCTCACAGCTCCAGCGACCCGGGTTCGATTCTGGGTACTGACTTTGCAGAGTTTGCAAGTTCTCCCTGTGACCGTGTGGGTTTTCGCTGGGTGCTCCAGTTTCCTCCCACAGCCAAAGACTTGCAGGTTGATAGGTAAATTGGCCATTGTAAATTGCCCCTAGTGTAGGTAGGTGGTAAGAGAATTGAGGGAAGGTGGGGATATGGTAGGAATATGGGATTAATGTAGGATTAGTATAAATGGGTGGTTGATGGTTGGCACAGACTCGGTGGGCCAAAGGGCCTGTTTCAGTGCTGTATCTCTAAATAAATAAAAAAATTAAACAACAAGATTTCTGATCCAAAAAGATATCTCAACTTGGAGTGTTCTGTTGTACCTGCTTTGTCCATTCTCCATCTGTTCCACTTCATCATCTGCAGGATGAACAGACACTCGGGGAATGCGTAGGTAGCTCTGGTGTGTATTAACCACCGCAGCCATCTTGATGACTAAATTGATTTCCAACCCTGAAAAGAAACAAGGCAGTAAAGAGTTCGCTACAGCTTCAAACAGTACCTTTTTTTTGCAATGTGGCACAAATGTTATTGTTGCTCAATATATTTAGAAGTATAAGTAAAGAGTTCCTCATTTTTTTCTCCCTGTAAGTATTGGATTTTTTTACAAAGCAACTGAAGCATTTTCAGAAAAAAAGTGACAACTTTCACTAGAATGGAAATTTACAAAAGATTCACTTCCAGTTGATCCACCTGCAAATCAAATTAAATGGCCTATGAAAAATAATTTGGCCTTGTTATCATAATTGAGCAGGTCCCACCTCCCTACTTCCCATGCGACTGTGTTTCTAAAGCTAGTAACAATATCACATTAAACCATTGGATTTTACTACATTTTTACCCTGTGACAACCACATTTGACATTTGATGTTGGAATCAGGTGTCTCACATTGTAAAACAAGTAAGCAGATCATTGCCAACACTTCAGATTCCGTATCCTGGCTCTTATTTGGGTGGTCTTAGATTAATTTTGTACTACCAATTTTGACTTGTAAATTTGACTGGTACAATAAAGTTGCTCATGTGCAAAAAGATCTGCAAGCACAGAGAAAAAATCTTAGCCAGGAGTGTGGATGTAGAGAATAAATAGTACTGGCAATATACTATTAGGGAATAAGACTTGAGGGCCATGGATAACATCTTAAATTGCAAAGGTAAAATATTAACGGGGTGAATTTCCATTGGGATTCTCAGGATTATTTGCAAAAACTCCAGGAAAAAAGCATAAACTTTGTTTAAACCATTTTTCTGATGTTTCCAAGCCTCTTCCACCAAAGTTATGGCAGACGGGTAACAGAAGCCTCATGGAAATTCACCTTCTATGGTTCACAAACATAAACCTTAATAGAATGTTATGTCCTTAAACTTACACACAAATTCTTTTTCCTTTGAGCCTATGCCAACCTGATGAATCTACAACACAGTACTACATACACGCTAAACAGTGAAAGAAGCATGCGATAGACTGAAGCAACCAATCCCACAACCAACGATCTGATCAAAGCTTTGCACTCCTGCATGTCCAGTGGTGATTGGTGGTGGACAATTAAATAACTAACGGGAGGAGGAAGCTCCATGAACCTCCCCATTTTCAACGATGGCAGAGCATAGCACATGAGCGCTAAAGATAAGGCTGAAGCTTTTGCAACCATCTTCAGCCAGTAGGGCCCAGTACATAATACATCTTGGATCAAGCTACAGCTGAGCGTACTGGATAGGGCAAAGCCTATGTGCCCAAGTAACATCCTGGCCGTAGTGCTGTGCTCCAGAACTAGCTGTGCCAAGCCAAGCTGTTCCAGTACAGCTACAACACTGGTATCTACTCGACAAAGTGGAAGATTGCCCAGGTATGTCCTGTCCACAAAAAGTAGAGAAAATACAATCCGGCAAATTACTGCCCCATCGGCCTACCCTCAATCATCAGCAAAGTGATGGAAGGAGACATTGACACCACTATCAAATAATTACGCAGCAATAACCTGCTCACCGATGCTAAGTTTCGGTTTCAACAGGACCACTTGGCTCCAGGCCTCATTACAGCCTTGGTCCAAATTGTAGTGCCAGTGTACAGGATGTTGAGAGTAGTGAGGTCAGGGATATGGTTACAAGGAAGCAAGAGGGCACTGGCAAGCAAGAACCTGGTTTAAAGTGTGTCTATTTCAACGCCAGGAGCATCCGGAATAAGGTGGGTGAGCTTGCAGCATGGGTTGGTACCTGGGATCTCGATGTTGTGGCCATTTCGGAGACATGGGTAGAGCAGGGGCAGGAATGGATGTTGCAGATTCCGGGATTTAGATGTTTCAGTAAGAACAGAGAAGATGGTAAAAGAGGGGGGGGTGTGGCATTGTTAATCAAGGAGAGTATTACAGCGACAGAAAGGACGTTTGAGGACTCGTCTACTGAGGTAGTATGGGCTGAGGTTAGAAACAGGAGAGGTGAGGTTACCCTGTTGGGAGTCTTTTATAGACCTCCGAATAGTTCCAGAGATGTAGAGGAAAGGATAGCGAAGATGATTCTCGACAGGGGTGAGAGTAACAGGGTAGTTGTTATGGGGGACTTTAACTTTCCAAATATCGACTGGAAATACTATAGTTCGAGTACTTTAGATGGGTCAGTTTTTGTCCAGTGTGTGCAGGAGGGTTTTCTGACACAGTATGTAGACTGGCCAACCAGGGGCGATGCCACATTGGATTTGGTACTGGGAAATGAACCCGGCCAGGTGTTAGATTTAGATGTAGGTGAGCACTTTGGTGACAGTGATCACAATTCGGTTAGGTTTACCTTAGCGATGGGCAGGGACAGGTATATACCGCAGGGCAAGAATTATAACTGGGGGAAAGGAAATTATGATGCGATTAGGCAAGATTTAGGATGCATAGGATGGGGAAGGAAACTGCAGGGGATGGGAACAATCGAAATGTGGAGCTTATTCAAGGAGCAGCTACTGCGTGTCCTTGATAAGTATGTACCTGTGAGACAGGGAGGAAGTTGTCGTGCGAGGGAGCCGTGGTTTACTAAAGAAGTTGAAGCGCTTGTCAAGAGGAAGAAGAAGGCTTATGTTAGGATGAGACGTGAAGGCTCAGTTAGGGCGCTTGAGAGCTACAAGCTAGCCAGGAAGGATCTAAAGGGAGAGCTAAGAAGAGCAAGGAGAGGACACGAGAAGTCATTGGTGGATCGGATCAGGGAAAACCCTAAGGCTTTCTATAGGTATATCAGGAATAAAAGAATGACTAGAGTTAGATTAGGGCCAATCAAGGATAGTAGTGGGAAGTTGTGTGTGGAATCAGAGGAGATAGGGGAAGTGTTAAATGAATATTTTGCGTCAGTATTTACAGTAGAGAAAGAAAATGTTGTTGAGAATACTGAGATTCAGGCTACAAGGCTAGATGGGATTGAGGTTCACAAGGAGGAGGTGTTAGCAATTTTGGAAAGTGTGAAAATAGATAAGTCCCCTGGGCCAGATGGGATTTATCCTAGGATTCTCTGGGAAGCTAGGGAGGAGATTGCAGAGCCTTTGTCCTTGATCTTTATGTCGTCATTGTCGACAGGAATAGTGCCGGAAGACTGGAGGATTGCAAATGTTGTCCCCTTGTTCAAGAAGGGGAGTAGAGACAGCCCTGGTAATTATAGACCTGTGAGCCTCACTTCGGTTGTGGGTAAAATGTTGGAAAAGGTTATAAGAGACAGGATTTATAATCATCTTGAAAAGAATAAGTACATTAGAGATAGTCAGCACGGTTTTGTGACGGGTAGGTCGTGCCTCACAAACCTTATTGAGTTTTTCGAGAAGGTGACCAAACAGGTGGATGAGGGTAAAGCAGTGGATGTGGTGTATATGGATTTCAGTAAGGCGTTTGATAAGGTTCCCCACGGTAGGCTATTGCAGAAAATACGGAAGTATGGGGTTGAAGGTGATTTAGAGCTTTGGATCAGAAATTGGCTAGCTGAAAGAAGACAGAGGGTGGTGGTTGATGGCAAATGTTCATCCTGGAGTTTAGTTACTAGTGGTGTACCGCAAGGATCTGTTTTGGGGCCATTGCTGTTTGTCATTTTTATAAATGACCTGGAAGAGGGTGTAGAAGGGTGGGTTAGTAAATTTGCAGATGACACTAAGGTCGGTGGAGTTGTGGATAGTGCCGAAGGATCTTGTAGGGTACAGAGAGACATAGATAGGCTGCAGAGCTGGGCTGAGAGATGGCAAATGGAGTTTAATGCGGAAAAGTGTGAGGTGATTCACTTTGGAAGGAGTAACAGGAATGCAGAGTACTGGGCTAATGGGAAGATTCTTGGTAGTGTAGATGAGCAGAGAGATCTTGGTGTCCAGGTGCATAAATCCCTGAAGGTTGCTAACCAGGTTAATAGGGCTGTCAAGAAGGCATATGGTGTGTTAGCTTTTATTAGTAGGGGGGTCGAGTTTCGGAGCCACGAGGTCATGCTGCAGCTGTACAAGACTCTGGTGCGACCGCACCTGGAGTATTGCGTGCAGTTCTGGTCACCGCATTATAGAAAGGATGTGGAAGCTATGGAAAGGGTGCAGAGGAGATTTACTAGGATGTTGCCTGGTATGGAGGGAAGGTCTTACGAGGAAAGGCTGAGGGACTTGAGGTTGTTTTCGTTGGAGAGAAGGAGGAGGAGAGGTGACTTAATAGAGACATATAAGATAATCAGAGGGTTAGATAGGGTGGATAGTGAGCGTCTTTTTCCTCGGATGGTGATGGCAAACACGAGGGGACATAGCTTCAAGTTGAGGGGTGATAGATATAGGACAGATGTGAGAGGTAGTTTCTTTACTCAGAGAGTAGTAAGGGCATGGAATACCCTGCCTGCAGCAGTAGTAGATTCGCCAACTTTAAGGGCATTTAAGTGGACATTGGATAGACACATGGATGAAAATGGAATAGTGTAGGTCAGATGGTTTCACAGGTCGGCGCAACATCGAGGGCCGAAGGGCCTGTACTGCGCTGTAATATTCTAATAATTCTAATGGACAAAAAAGCTGAATGCCAGAGGTGAGATGAGAGTGACTACCCTTGACATCAAGGCAGCATTTGACCGGAGTATGGCACCAAGGACTCTAAGTAAAATTTAAGTCAATGGGAATCAGTGGAAAACTCTCCACTGGCTGGAGTCATACTTATCACAAAGGAAGATGGTTGTGATTATTGCAAGTTAATCATTTCAGTCCCAGGACATCACTGCAGGAGTTCCTTAGGGTAGTGTCCGAGGCCCAACCATCTTCAGCTGTTCATCAATGACCTTCCCTACATCATAAGGTCAGAAGTGGGGATGATCGCTGATGATTGCACAATGTTCCGCACCATTCACAGCTCCTCAAATACTGAAGCAACCCATGTCTGCATGCAGCAAGACCCTGGACAACATTCAGGCTTGGACTGATAAGTGGTAAATACCATTTGCGCCACACAAGTGCCAAGCATTGATTGTCTCAAACAAGAGAGAATCTAACCATCTTCTCTTGACATTCAACAGCATTACCATTCCGGAAACCCCCACAGTCAACATCCTGGGGGTTTCCATTGATCAGAAACATAACGGGACCAGTCTCATAAATACTGTGGCTACAAGACCAGGTCAGAGGCTGAGAATTCTGCGGCAAGTAACTCACCTCCTGACTCCCCAAAGCCTGTCCATCATCTACAAGGTGCAAGTCAGCAGTGTGATAGAACACTTGCCTGGATGGGTGCAGCTCCAACAACATCCAAGAATCTCAACACCATCTAGGACAAAGCAACCTGCTTGATTGGCACCCCACCACAACCTTCAAAATTCACTCCCTTCACCACTGGCAGCAGTGTGTACTATCTATAAGATGCACTGCAGAAACTTGCTAAGCCTCCTTTAATGCCATCTCCCAAAACCATGACCTCTACCACTTTTTGTAATTGACTTTGTAATAGTTAGATACAACTGAGTGGTTTGCTAGGCCATTTCAAGAGTCAGCCACATTGTTGTGGGGCTGGAGTCACATGTAGGCCAGACCAGGTAAGGGCAGCAGAGTTCCTTCCCTAAAGGATTTATAAATTGAATTCAAATTCCACCTTCTGCCGTGGTGAGATTCGAACCCATGTTCCCAGAACAATACCCTGGGTCTCTTGGTTACTAGTCCAGTGACAATACCATTATGTCACCGCCTCCCCTCCTAGAAGTGCAAGAGCAGCAGGTGTATGGGAACACCACCACCTACATGTTCTCCTCCTTGCCACACAGCATTCTGACTTGGAACTACATCGCTGTTCCTTCACCGTCACTGGGTCAAAATCTTGGAACTTTCTCCCTAATCGTACTATGGGTGTAACTTCATCACAAGGACTGC
Source organism: Heterodontus francisci (assembly GCF_036365525.1). Taxonomy (NCBI): domain Eukaryota; kingdom Metazoa; phylum Chordata; class Chondrichthyes; order Heterodontiformes; family Heterodontidae; genus Heterodontus; species Heterodontus francisci. The sequence continues at coordinate 127,640,860 of NC_090371.1, read as the reverse complement.
AGCAGTTCAAGAAGGCGGCTCACCACCATCCTTTTAAGAGAAAGTAGGTTTGGACAATAAATACTGGCCTTGCCAATGATGCCCACATTCTGTGAATGAGTAACTAAGAAATATATTCAACTCGCTAATTTTACCTTAGAAGAAGTCACAAGATTACAAGATAGGTTCAAATGAAGAACGCCTTCATTCTGGGATGTCACTATTTGTAGCTGAAGAGCTGTAGCTTAGCATGTCAGGCTTCATTCTGATACTGGGCAATGGCCTTATTCTTAACACTATTGCCTCTAGGGCCTAGATGGTGCTTTATGTCACTGCAACCAGCAGTGTATTTAGTTCTCCAGATATGGCCTGGCCAAGGCACCTTTGAAGAGTGAACTCAACTGATCACCAGTCTCAACTCATCTTGCTGTATCTCCTCTGAGTTCACCTACCTTTTATCCTCCCTAAATCTCTCCCTGCATGTAAACACCCCAACTAATATTCACAGCCACCCCCTCAAACTTGCTAACTCATGTGGTCTTGTTAGTCCCATCATATCAATTACAGATAAGGCCATCTCTGATCGCTTCCTTGTATCACTCTCCACCCACATCTCCCTTCCATGCCCAAACCCTACCTCATTCTGTATCTGTTCCTGGAAAAAACTATCCCCCAATTCAAATACAACTGCACTTTCAAAATCCCAACTATCTAGTTTATCACAATATTTCTGCAGCTACTGATTTGTTAAACCACATCCTCATCTCCACCTTTGATGCTCTCGTCCACTATAAAAAGATCTGTCTCTCTCACCCTCACCTTTCCCCTTGGTATAGCCCATATCTCCACTCCCTTAAGTCCAAGGGACACAGACTTGAAAGGATATGGTAGATATGTTTAGCCATCCACTGTTAATCTGGTTGGACCACTTAAAACACTATTGGCTCCTGCTCTCATCTGCTAAAACTGCTCACTATTCCAGAATCATCTTGTAATGCACAGATAACCCCCGGCTTCTTGTCTGAACTGTAAACCGTCCTCTTAAACCTCTCTCCCCTGTCTCCTCCACCCTCACCTTCAACAATAAGTGTGAGGAGCTCATGGACTTCTTTATCACTGAGATCAAGATCATCCGATCAGCTGCTTCTGCCATGTCACTCCGATCCACTCACCCACTTGGTCAAACTTCCTATAATGCTCCCCCTGCCCTAGCCCTGAACTCACATCTTTCTCTAGTTTCTCTCCTATCTCCTCACATGCCCTCTCTGAGCTCCTCTTAACCATGGAACCTCCTGTTCCCTTGATCCGATTCCCACTAAACTCCTGATACCCCAACTTCTCCTCCTGGTCTCCATGTTAACTGATATTGTAAACGGTTCTCTCTCTTCAGGTGTTGTCCCTCTCTCCTTTAAATCTTCCGTCATCACCTCAAAAAGCAATCCTTGATCCCATCAGCTTTGCAAACTACTGTCCCCTCTCCAACCTCCCTGTCCTCTCCAAAGTCCTTGAACACATTGTTGCCACCCAAATCCATTCCCATCTTTCCCAGAACTCCATGTTTGAACCCCTCCAATCAGATTTCCACCTCTGCCACAGTACTGAAGCACCACTTACCAAAGTTACAAATGACATCCTGTGTGACTGTGACAAAGGTAATCTTTCCCCCCTCGTTCTTCTCGACCTGTCTGCAGGTCGATGGGTGACCACACCATCCTCCTCCAATACCTCGCCACTGTTGTCCAGCTGGGTGGGATTGCTCTCACCTGGTTCTATTCTTATCGAATCGTAGCCAGCGACTCACTTGCAATGGCTTCTCTTCCTGCTCCTACACCGTTATCTCTGGTGTCCCCCAATGATCTATCCTTGGCGCCCTCCTATTTCTTGTTGGCATGCTGTCCCTCAGTGACATCATTCAAAAGCATGGCATTAGTTTTCACATGTGTGCTGATGACACTCAGCTCCACCTCACCACCACTTCTCCCAACTCCTCCACTGTTGCTAAATTATCAGACTGCTTATCTGACATCCAGAAGTGGATGAGCAGAAATTTCCTCCAATTAAATGTTGGGAAAACTGAAACAATTGTTTTCGATCCCTGGTCCAAACTCCGTTCCCTAGCTACCGACTCCATCCTCTCCATGGCAACAGTTTGAGATTAAGCCAGTTAGTTTGCAACCTTGGTGTCACATTTGACCCCGAAATGAGCTTCCGACCTCTTAATCGTGCCATCCCTAAAATCGCCTATACCCATGTCTGTAACATTGCCCAACTTCGCCCTGTCTCGGCTCATCTGCTGCTGAAAGCTTAATTCATGCCTTCATTACCTCTAGTCTTGACTGTTCCAACACACTCCTGGCTGGTCTCCCACATTCCACTCTCTGTTAACTTGAGGTCATCCAAAACTCTAAGGCCTGTTTCTTAACCTGCACCGAGTCCCAGTCCCCTGTCACCTCTGTGCTCGCTGACTACATTGGCTCCAAGTCAAGCAACATCTTGATTTTAAAATTCTCATCCTTGTTTTCAAATTCATCCATGGCCTCGCCTCTCCCTATCTCTGGAATCTCCTCCAGCCCCACAACCTTCCAAGATATCTGCGCTCCTCTAATTCTGGCCTCTTGTGCATCCTGATTTTAATTGCTCCACCATTGGTGGCTGTGCCTTCAGTTGCCTTGACCCCAACCTCCGGAATACCCTCCCTATTTCCACCTCTCCACCTCACTTTCCTCCTTTAAGACACTCTTAAAGCTACCTCTTTGACCAAGCTTTTGGTCATCTGACCTTATAACTCCTTTTGTGGCTCAGTGTCATAATTTGTTTTATAATGCTCCTGTGAAGCACCTTGGGATGTTTTATTACATTAAAGGCATTATATAAATTTATGTTGTTGTTATTGTCTGAGTTTTACTGTTGTTCTTTGTATATTTTCTGCTTTCACAAGTAGATATCACCTTTATGACTACTGAATTGTTCCTCATGTCTGTGTACAATGATAACAATGGCATCTTTTCCAACATCATAATGGTAGCTCAGAAGCATAATGAGATTATCTGACAGAAAGGCTTACTGAGAGTGATACACTAGCATTATAAATAACAAAATGAACCTTAAGTAGTTTTAAGCAATTATAGATCCCCCAAACTCTCTCCAACCTTCAGCTTATTAAGGTACAAAATGATGGGGTAATTCTGCTCTTTGGTGTGGAGTTCCAATGGGGCGAGGCATCTACCAACCATTCTGAGTCCACCCCAGCCTCAACCCATTTTCTTGGGTTAGAGATCAGAAATCTTGCACAGTTGTCTCTGGTGTGATTTCTACCATCGAGAGGTAGCCCAGCAGTGCAAAGACTGATAATCCTAGTGGTGCTGCAGCAGGGATCCCACTACAGCACCAGAACAGGCAGCAAAGGACTGGAATAAAGGCTTTCATTGAAGGTCCTGATGAACTGAGGCCATCAGCAGGCCTATGGGGTAACTGGAGAGACTGTAGATATCGACAGAGTCCCTCCCACAGTTGTGGAAACTCTGGCTCATTGCCTTCATTTTCCAAGGGCTATTGCTACCTTCCATATTGCAACAAATGGTGGTAACAGAACAGAAGGGAAATCTGCGAAAAGCCAGGGCCCCTCTCTCTTGCCGACATTTGCATAGTGAGTGGGCAATGGCCCAAGTAGGTGTAGGACATCACTGTCGGGGCAGTGAGACAGTGGTAAGCTTGATTTGAGACAGAGAGCTGAATTTTCCTGGCCCTGCAGAGGCGGGTGTGGAGTTGGGGCCGGGAGCAAATTCAGAAAGTAGCGTGTTGGGTTGCTTCTTGATGCATTCTCGTTCTTTTGCTGGAGGCGAGGTCACCGCAGCACTGGTTAGCTGTCTGGCAGTGGGTGGGTAGCCAATTAGCCCACTTGGGGGCAGGTTGAGGACGCTGCTGGGATCTATCCAGTGTTGGACCAGCTCCCCCATTGAGTTGTGAGGATGTCGGCAGCTTGGAGGCAGCCTCCCGACATCAACTTGCAGGGCTGTCAGGGCGTTATCTCACTGGCCGCATGAAGGAGTCACAGAAGTGCAAAGCCTACAGCCTCGACCGTAATCCTTTCTTGGGGTTTCCCCTCTACAATGATGGCCTTACAAGCTGTGAGCACTCCACATCTTTACATATTAATGAGGCTTCTGAGGGCACCTCCATTTTGAGGCACCCTCGCACTCCCCACCTGCATCAGTGTCAGCTGTGACTCAGTTAGTAGAACTCTCACCTAATTCACAAGGTTCTGGGTTCAATTCCCACTCTGGGGCTTGAGTGCAAAAGTCAAGGCTGACACTCCAGTGCAGTACTGGGCGGGGGAGTGGTGGCGGGTGGTGGTGTGGTGCTACGCTGTCGGAGGTGATATCTTTTAGATATGATGCTAAACTGAGGCCCCATCTTCTTGCTTGGGTGGATGAAAAAGATCCCATGCCACTATTTCAAAGAAGGGTAGGGGATTTATCCCCAGAGTTCTGGCTAACGTTTATCCCTCAATCAACATCACAAAACACATTTATCACATTGCTGTTTGTGGGAATTAGCTGTGCACATACTGGTTGCCACATTTCCTGCATTTCAACAGTGACTACACTTCAAAAAGTACTTCAGTGTAAAGCACTTTGAGACATCTGGTGATCATAAAATGTGCTATATAAATGCAAGTCTTTCTTTTTTCTCAGCAGTGCCCACCTCTCCCAGTGCGGCTGCTGTCTGTCCAGTGCTGCGCATTCTCCTATTGAACCTCCCGCCTCGGGAACCCACCCACCATCCTTAATTGGATGTGAATGCAGAGGCGGCCTGTTAATTGGCCACACCCGCAAGATTCCAACTGATGGCGCATCTCTGACCCATGCTGGGCTAGGACCTGGAAATGGGCTCAACAACATGAGGAAAATTCAGCCCATAATCACGGAGAAGAACTCCCCTGTAAATGTCTACTACTTGTACCAGTTGATCTTGCATGGCATTGCTTATACATAAAAATAGGTCCTGAATAGGGCCTGACTCTTCTGTTTTCCGCCCCCACAGCAAAAATCCAGCCCAATGAGTTTGGCCCAAATAGGAGTTGAGTACTGAGATAGATTGGACCTGAAATTGCAAGGCCAGGCAGGTATGTGAGAATTAATTCCAATTAATGAAATCTACAATAACAGAGAAGTTAAGAGAATATTAATGGTGGAAATGAGATTTAAGCAAATGATGCGTGTGACGTGCATGATGTGGGACATCTTGGATATGCAAAGAATCCAAGAGCACACATGCATGAAATGGTAGAAAGGTCAAGCAGAGGAATGTTCAGCACGAGGACTATAGGCGGGGAGGAAAGATTTCTGGAAGATACATTCTAGTCAGTAGTCACTCCACTGATAAAGAGGAATAGTGAATCAGAAGAAGAGTGTGGATCACACTCAGGCAGAGTAGAAAGAGGCAGGAGTAACCAGAATAAAAATACCCTGTGGGTCTGGACTTGTCCAACAGGTAATCTGCAGGAGAGAGAAAAAAAAATGTAGGAAGGCTGACTTTAATAATTAGGAGACAATTACAGCCATAGAAAGGAAAGTTTTTACTGGCAGAGGTTGTCTTAGTTGATTTAAAATAGAGTAAGTGATTTGTTACCATATTGGGAGTGCATTATCCACCAGCAAATAACAGGAAATAAATTAACCATGAGATCTGTAGGCAATTTAGGAAAGATTGCAGTACTGAGTTGTAATAAAGAGCTGAAATTTTCCGTTCGAGTCGCGAATTGGAAAGTGCTTGTGGCAGGACAGTGAGTGCAATCTTCCTGGAGGAGGCCCATAGCAAAGTAGCCTCCGGGAGCGCCTCTAATTGGGGATGGTGGGTGGCCCGAGGATGTGGGAGGGTCAGAAGGGCAGCTGGCAGACCCATTGTGAATGATGTGTGCTGCTGAGGTGGATAGAGGAGAGGGTGGCACAAGATGGGACTGGCAGTCAGTTCCTCACACCCAGCACTATCTGGTGGATTTGTCTGCAGGTGACAAGAAAACCATTGCAAGCATTTGCCTGTGAATGTCCTGAGCATTGCCAATGTTGTCCTTTAAAGTGACCACTGCATGTGAATCCCATGTCATTCCGAGTTCCCGCTCTGCTCTCGCCTCCTGTGAGTGGATGAGCTGCAGACACAGCAGGAGTCCCATGTGCCACTGGCAAAATTCCATTGCCTTCCAAAAAATGCTTGCTAATTGGCTCAATCAGTACCTTAATTGGCTTCCCGTTGCTGCCGGGTGGGTTGCGGTCACTGCTACGAGCCCACCTCCAAGATAAAAAGGACACAGGAACATGTTGGGGAGCCTGCCCAATGCTTCCGTTTGAATTTCCAGGCCCCTTGCCTCCAAAGCCACTCAGGGAAACCTGGGAGGTTGAAAGTGGTCATCAAAATGGGGAGAGCCCTCAGAATTCATCCAGGAATTCATCCAGGGTGACCGCTAGAAGGGGCAGACAGTCAGTGCAGGAATCCCCTGTGGCTATCCCCCTCTCTAACAAGTATACCGTTTTGGATACTGTTGGGGGGGATGGCCTATCAGGGGAAAACAGCAGCAGCCAGAGCAGTGGCACCACGGCTGGCACTGTTGTTCAGCAGGGAGGGACAAAGCGCAGAAGAGCAACAGTTATAGGGGACTCTATAGTCAGGGGCACAGATAGGCGCTTCTGTGGACGTGAAAGAGACTCCAGGATGGTATGTTGCCTCCCTGGTGCCAGGGTCAAGGATGTCTCTGAACGGACAGGGGGCATTCCGAAGGGAGAGGGTGAACAGCCAGAGGTTGTGGTACACATCGGTACCAACGACATAGGCAGAAAGAGTGATGAGGTCCTGCAGGGGGAGTTTTGGGAGTTAGGTAGAAAGTTAAAAGACAGGACCTCTAGGGTTGTAATCTTGGGATTACTCCCTGTGCCAGGTGCCATTGAGGCTAGAAATAGGAAGATAGTGCAGCTAAACACGTGGCTGAACAGCTGGTGTAGAAGGGGGGTTTCAGATATCTGGACCATTGGGATCTCTTCAGGGACAAATGGGACCTGTACAAGAAGGACGGGTTGCATCTAAACTGGAGGGGCACAAATATCCTGGCTGCGAGGTTTGCTAGCATCACTCGGGAGGGTTTAAACTAGTGTGGCAGGGGGGTGGGAACCAGAGCAGTAGGACAGCAAGTGAAATAAATGAGGGGGAACTAGTAAATAAGGCCAGTAAGACTAAGAGGAAGAGCAGGCTGGGAGATGTTGCGGAGCACAGCGGGACTGGTGGTCTGAAGTGCATTTGTTTCAATGCGAGAAGTATAACAGGTAAGGCAGATGAATTTAGAGCTTGGATTTGTACTTGGAACTATGATGTTGTTGCTATTACAGAGACTTGGTTGAGGGAAGGACAGGATTGGCAGCTAAATGTTCCAGGATTTAGAAGCTTCAGGCGGGATAGAGGGGGATGTAAAAGGGGTGGGGGAGGTGCATTACTGGTTAAGGAAAATATCACAGCTGTACTGCGGGAGGACACCTCGGAGGGGTCATGCAGCGAGGCAATATGGGTGGAGCTCAGGAATAGGAAGGGTGCAGTCACGATGTTGGGGGTTTACTACAGGCCTCCCAACAGCCAGCGGGAGGTAGAGGAGCAGATATGTAGACAGATTTTGGAACGATGTAAAGGTAACAGGGTTGTAGTGGTGGGTGATTTTAACTTCCCCTATATTGACTGGGACTCACTTAGTGCTAGGGGCTTGGATGGGGCAGAATTTGTAAGGAGCATCCAGGAGGGCTTCTTGAAACAATACGTAGATAGTCCAATGAGGGATGGGGCCGTACTGGACCTGGTATTGGGGAATGAGCCCGGCCAGGTGGTCGAAGTTTCAGTAGGGGAGCATTTTGGGAACAGTGACCATAATTCCATAAGTTTTAAGGTACTTGTGGATAAGGATAAGAGTAGTCCTCGGGTGAAGGTGCTAAATTGGGGGAAGGCTAATTATAATAATATTAGGCAGGAACTGAAGAATTTAGATTGGGGGCGGCTGTTTGAAGGAAAATCAACATCTGACATGTGGGAGTCTTTCAAACGTTAGTTGATTAGAATCCAGGACCAGCATGTTCCTGTGAGGAAGAAGGATAAGTTTGGCAAGTTTCGGGAACCTTGGATAACGCGGGATATTGTGAGCCTCGTCAAAAAGAAAAAGGAAGCATTCATAAGGGCTGGAAGGCTAGAAACAGACGAATCCCTTGAGGAATATAAAGACAGTAGGAAGGAACTTAAGCAAGGAGTCAGGAGGGCTAAAAGGAGTTATGAGAAGTCATTGGCAAACAGGATTAAGGAAAATCCCAAGGCTTTTTATACGTATATAAAGAGCAAGAGGGTAACCAGGGAAAGGATTGGCCCACTCAAGGACAGAGAAGGGAATCTATGTGTGGAGCCAGAGGAAATGGGCGAGGTACTAAATGAGTACTTTGCATCAGTATTCACCAAGGAGAAGGACTTGGTGGATGATGAGCCTAGGGAAGGGAGTGTAGATAGTCTCATTCATCTCATTATCAAAAAGGAGGAGGTGTTGGGTGTCTTGCAAAGCATTAAGGTAGATAAGTCCCCAGGGCCTGATGGGATCTACCCCAGAATACTGAGGGAGGAAAGGGAAGAAATTGCTGGGGCCTTGACAGAAATCTTTGCATCCTCATTGGCTACAGGTGAGGTCCCAGAGGACTGGAGAATAGCCAATGTTGTTCCTTTGTTTAAGAAGGGTAGCAAGGATAATCCAGGAAATTATAGGCCGGTGAGCCTTACGTCAGTGGTAGGGAAATTATTAGAGAGGATTCTTCGGGACGGGATTTACTCCCATTTGGAAACAAATGGACTTATTAGTGAGAGGCAGCATGGTTTTGTGAAGGGGAGGTCGTGTCTCACTAATTTGATTGAGTTTTTTGAGGAAGTGACAAAGATGATTGATGAAGGAAGGGCAGTGGATGTTATCTATATGGACTTCAGTAAAGCCTTTGACAAGGTCCCTCATAGCAGACTGATACAAAAGGTGAAGTTACATGGGATCAGAGGGGAGCTGGCAAGATGGATACAGAACTGGCTCGGTCATAGAAGACAGAGGGTAGCAGTGGAAGGGTGCTTTTCTGAATGGAGGGATGTGACTAGTGGTGTTCCTCAGGGATCAGTGCTGGGACCTTTGCTCTTTGTAGTATATATGAATGATTTGGAGGAAAATGTAGCTGGTCTGATTAGTAAGTTTGCGGACGACACAAAGGTTGGTGGAGTTGCGGACAGTGATGAGGATAGTCAGAGGATACAGCAGGATATAGATCGGCTGGAGGCTTGGGCAGAGAAATGGCAGATGGAGTTTAATCCGGACAAATGTGAGGTAATGCATTTTGGAAGGTCTAATGCAGGTGGGAAGTATACAGTAAATGACAGAACCCTTAGGAGTATTGACAAGCAGAGAGATCTGGGCGTACAGGTCCACAGGTCACTGAAAGTGGCAATGCAGGTGGATAAGGTAGTCAAGAAGGCATACGGCATGCTTGCCTTCATCGGTCGGGGCATAGAGTATAAAAATTGGCAAGTCATGCTGCAGCTGTACAGAACTTTAGTTAGGCCACATTTAGAATATTGCGTGCAATTCTGGTCGCCACACTACCAGAAGGACGTGGAGGCTTTGGAGAGGGTACAGAAGAGGTTTACCAGGATGTTGCCTGGTCTGGAGGGCATTAGCTATGAGGAGAGGTTGGATAAACTCGGATTGTTTTCACTGGAACGACGGAGGTGGAGGGGCGACATGATAGAGGTTTACAAAGTTATAAGTGGCATGGACAAAGTGGATAGTCAGAAGCTTTCTCCCAGGGTGGAAGAGTCAGTTACTCGGGGACATAGGTTTAAGGTGAGAGGGGCAAAGTTTAGAGGGAATGTGCGAGGCAAGTTCTTTACACAGAGGGTGGTGAGTGCCTGGAACTTGTTGCTGGGGAAGGTGCTGGAAGAAGGTACCACAGAGACGTTTAAGAGGCATCTTGACAAATACATGAATAGGATGGGAATAGAGGGATATGGATCCTGGAAGTACAGAAGGTTTTAGTTTAGGCAGGCATCAAGATTGGTGCAGGCTTGGAGGGCCGAATGGCCTGTTCCTGTGCTGTACTGTTCTTTGTTTGATTTCCTTTAATCTGTTTACTGCAAGGAGAAATGGCTCAGATTTTGCAGTCAGCAACAAAGCGACGGCGCTCATTGCTGACCTAAAGAAAGCTGTTCACAAAGATCTAATGATCTCAGTGGCATGGATTTCACATTGCCCAATGTTAATTTGAATCTAGCGCCATTCTGGGGATCTCCAGTCATCCAGCAACAATGAAGTCATCAAACAGGCTAAGCAGCCAATCACATTGAAGAATTCTACAGCAAACCAGGAAGTAAAATGCACTGATTATCCTTCGCTTTTTATAAATTTTACAGAGAATGAAATAAAGATTGGGAAGATGAAAGATTATAAGTAAACATTAAAACAATATTTATTATCTTAAAAAACCATGGAATTTTTATCATAATGGAAAATTTGACCGTACACAGATATAAAATTAGCTTTTCAGAGCCAGAGATCTTATTCCGCAGTAGTTATGATTTAGTACTCCATTAAAAATTAAAAAGCCAGTTACACCTCATGAACAAGGTGTAACTTTTTCGGGGAGCTTCCACATTAAAATTACTGCATGAAAATGGAATTTCTCATCAATTCAACGAATTCTAAAGATTCTCGTTTGCAGAGACTTGCAGCCTGTGGAGTAGTCGGGAATCGCTGACAGCAGCTTCTGGATTTCCATGTTTAACTGCGTGTGTGTGGTCCCAGAAGTTGCTGCCAGTTTCACGGGATAATGACAGTGAACACTGACTGTTTTGCCATCATTACAATCACAAAATCTGGGGCCCAATTTTGCATTGAAAATAGATTTTAAAGGCAGCAGACTGGAAATTAGCTAATGAAAGGACACTGAGCCCAAATCAATTGATTTGAAAAATAATGGCAGATTAAACAATAGATCAGTAATCAAACATATTTAAACAAGAGATTCATAAATTGCAGGTTAAATACATTCTGATTAGGATTAAAGGGATACATTGAAGGTCAGGGTTCCAATAATAAATTGAGGGTTTGGAGATCATTTGAAGTTAGGAAAAAGAGGCATGTGAGAAATATAGGATAATACAGAAAAAAAACTTATGAAAAATGTAAAAAGTAGAAAAATGTGGAAGATTACAAAGGCTGTGAGAAGTATGAAGCAAGACTGGTAGTTCATATAAAGGAAAGTAATAACGCCTTTTTATAAGTAAAAGAATAGTCAAGGAATAGGGTGGACCACTTGGATCAATGAATATAAGAACAGGAGAAGGCTATTTAGCCCCTCAGGCATGTTCCACAAATCAATTATGTCAACGTCATTTAGCCCCTGCGCTCAATACACTTAAGTACTAAAAATCTGTCAGTCTCATTCTTGAAAATTTCAGTTGACTCAGCATCCGTAGCCTCTTGGGAGAGAGAGTTCCAGATTTCCATTATCCTTTGTGTGAAAAAGTGTTTGCTGACTGCACTCCTGAATGGCCTAGCTCTAGCACTCTTTATCTACCCTAGTGAAAGCCTTTCTCATTTTAATGGCTTCGATTAGATTGTCCCTCAATCTTCTAAACTCAAGCAATTACAAGCCAAGTTTATGCAACATGTCCTCATAATTCAATACTCTAAGCCTCGATATCATTCTGGTGAATCTGCATTGCACTCCCTCCAAGGCCACGTATATCTATCCTGAAGTGTAGTGCCCAAATCTGTGGGCAGTACTTAAGATAGAGTCTGACCAAGGATGTACAACTGAAGCATCACTTCCTCACCTTTAAATTCAAACCCCTTTGAGATCATACAAAGCAACTTTAATATTTTAGATGTATGAGTCAGCTAACTTCAATGCAAATTGGTACATTCCTCATTCATAGCTGCTTGACAGGCATTTAACGAGCAAAAAATAATAGCACTGAATCTGTGCATTAACTTGTCATGACCTGTTTCCTCCCAGTAGAAATTTTTGGAAACTGGGCAAAAGTAACAGTGAATGGACAAAATTAGTATACCTTAGCATACAATTAGCACATGCCTTCCTCTAACAAAGAGAGCAAATCCTTTGTAATACAAAGAGAGAAAATCTATGTTAAAAGGACTTCCATGTTATTTGGCTAATGGTCTTTTGGGTTGTTAGATGGCAAGTCTTTCGAACTCTCTTCCTCAAAAGGCGGTGGAAGCAGAGTCTTTGAATATTTTTAAGGCAGAGGTAGATAGATTCTTGGTAAGCAAGGGGGTGAAAGGTTATCAAGGGTAGGTGGAAATGTGGAGTAATCAGTTCAGCCATGAACTTATTGAATGGCGGAGCAGGCTCGAGGGGCCGAGTGGCCTACTCCTGCTCCTAATGTTTGTATGTTTGCAAGCCTTTTATATATTATGCACATAAATTGTACACACAATAAAGTTTTACTACACACAAAATATTAACCATCGTCAATTCAGTGTTAATAGGCAGGCTTTGTAAATTATGCAATATATAATACAGAAAGAGATAACCTTGCAAAATAAATTTTTCATCCTTCCTATGGGGCACTCTGGGAGTCCCATGACCACAAAAACTGCAATATTGGACTGAGATTGAATCCTTCACACAAATAGAGGATACTTAGAATAAAAAGGAAAGATGATTACTGTATTGTATCTTAGCCAAATGTGGTTGTAGCCAGCAATTAATCATATGCTGGCCATTTGCTAGCTGATGACATCTCTTTCTTTGCTGTATAGCCATAAATATGCAATTCCTGCAGATGGATCTAATTTTATCACTGAGGACTCTTGATTTTACAGTAATGCTGCAACCCATTTTGCAGTAGTGTGGAATGGTGTATAATAATTAAGGTTAAAAATGTGAATTCTTGAAAACTTGCTATTTATACAGTTGAAGTGCTTGGCTTAAACTGAAAACAATGTAAATTAAGTACAGTTCCCCACCGCTTACAGTGGGCATTTTAGTGCAAATTCAATTTGCTCACATTCTGTAATGGGCAGAATAACATTTGACGGACTTTAGTGTTAGTACACAAAATATTTACTCTATTGCAATCATTTACAGATAGGTACAGTTTAATTTAACAATCTTAGGTAATTTGTGTCACAAGTTTATGTTTACATTGAATTAAAGCTGGCGCTTTCCAATTCATTGCACTTTTATCAATCACGTAACAATTACATTTATTAAAGCAATTTTTAGATCATTTATGTCCAGAACTTTATCTTGACAAGGATTAAGAAGAATATTTTCCAGTTGCCTGTCTTGATGATGTTGGTCTTGGCAAAGTGTCGATGACAATGCCTAAAATTCTCACAGAAGCAGCAAGTTAATCAAGATAAATCAAATAACGACACTATCACCAGCAGCTAATATTTGTGCTTGGATAGTGTCACTCAGCCAGTTCCCATTGCAAAATGTCATCACCTGCTTGCTATGTAAGTATCAAGACTCAAAAATGACATCACTGTCCTCAGTGAGACCCGCCTTACTGAGGAGGGTCAGCTAAAGGAGCATGCAGGGAGATACACCTTCTACTGGAAAGGAAAGGCTGACAGTGAACCTTGTGTCCATGGAGTTGGTTTTGCCATCCAGAATATGATCTTGGATGCACTGCCAGAACTCCCCAACTGCGTAAATTACATTTCATCTACAGCTCAGTCAGAACAAATATCCCACCGTCATCAATGCTTATACCCCGGCTCTTAACTCCGATAAAGATGTTAAGCAAAAATTCTACTCTGACCTTGATGAAGTCCTCATTGCATCCCAAAAGAAGAAATAAAACCATCCTTCTGGGGGAAACTAATGCCAGGGTTGGCTGTGACTCTGAAGTCTGGAGCAGAACCATTAGAAAAAAATGGGTGGGAAAAACCAATGCGAATGGCGTTCTTCTGTTGACTAAGTGTGCTGAGCATGTCCTCATTATAACACTCTCTTCTGCCATAAGGAAAAATGTAAAACCACATGGAGGCATCCTAGATCAAAGCATTGGCACCTTCTGGATTATGTCATTGTTCGGGTCAAACATCTTAAGTGATGTTTGTATTACTCGATCGGTGCGGGAGACTGATGCCTACTGGACAGATCATCGACTTGTTAGATTAGTGATGAACATCCACCTAGTACCAAGACGTCACAAGGCCCAAAGGTTCAAGGGGAAGAAGATCAATGTCTCAGCCTTCAAAAAGCCTGACCGGAGAGGAATTCGAAGTGCAGCTCGCAAGCAATCTGGAAAATCTTCACATATCCAACTCAATTCCAGAAGAGTAGGAACAAATAAGGTCAACTGTAGAGGGGCATAGAGTATAACAATTGGCAAGTCATGCTGCAGCTGTACAGAACTTTAGTTAGGCCACACTTAGAATATTGTGTGCAATTCTGGTTGCCACACTACCAGAAGGACGTGGAGGCGTTGGAGAGGGTACAGAAGAGGTTTACCAGGATGTTGCCTGGTCTGGAGGGCATTAGCTATGAGGAGAGGTTGGATAAACTCGGATTGTTTTCACTGGAACGACGGAGGTGGAGGGGCGACATGATAGAGGTTTACAAAGTTATAAGTGGCATGGACAGCGTGGAAGAGTCAGTTACTAGGGGACATAGGTTTAAGGTGAGAGGGGCAAAGTTTAGAGGGGATGTGCGAGGCAAGTTCTTTACACAGAGGGTGGTGAGTGCCTGGAACTTGTTGCCGGGGGAGGTGGTGGAAGCAGGTACCATAGAGACGTTTAAGAGGCATCTTGACAAATACATGAATAGGATGGGAATAGAGGGATACGGACCCCGGAAGTGCAGAAGGTTTTAGTTTAGACAGGCATCAAGATTGGTGCAGGCTTGGAGGGCCGAATGGCCTGTTCCTGTGCTGTACTGTTCTTTGTTCTTTGTACTAGACTCTTGTGCACAGATCATTGGGATTGGTCATCACTGTCAGTAGGACTGGGGGGGGGTTTGATGAAAATAATGCCCAAATGTGTGACGAGCTGAAACCAAAACGAGTAGCTTCCATTGCCTGGCAGAAGAACCCAAAGTCGTAACTCAAGATGGTAGCATACCCACAGCTCAAGGCCGACGCCCAAAGATAAATCTGGAAGATAAAGGATGTGAGGTGGGAAGAGAAAACCCAAGCGATCCAACAGTATGCTAAGCATCACAACATGCACCAGGCCATCTATACACCAAAGTCAAGTGGACCAAATCCCCTTTGTTCACAGGATGGTGTTTCTCTTCCTAAAAATGCCAACAATAAACACTGGGAAGAAGATTTTCAACAATTCCTCAACTGTGAATCCACAGTGGCAGTTGATGCCCTCCAAGCTATCCCCCAGTGCCATGTGGTAGAATCCATGGATGAACCACCATCAATGGGAGAGCTGCAACAATCAATCAAACAGATGAAAAACAACAAAGCCTGTGGACCCAATGGTATTCCAGCTATATACCTAGCATCACACTGGCATTGAAATTCATATACAACATTACTCATTTGTGTGATAGGCATAACGTCTTTTTGGTATCTAGGCCATATGTCCCAAAGACTGGCGGATCGTAACAAACAACATGTGCCTTCTGCTGTTTGCAACGGGCAAGGTACGGGCTGTACCCAACCAGCCCGTGCTTGCAAAACTCAAAACACAGTGTCCAACATTAGATGTGATTCCGCAATTGGACAACATTTGATAAATGATCCACAGTGTGCTAAGAATTACGCTGACAACCAATTTAAGATTGTCAGTAGGGCTCGCAGTGTGGCGCATTCGTGTGTACTGGAAGCTACATATATTAATACACAGAGCCCTGTTCTTTGCAGACAGAAAGAATATGTACAAACATTGCACCTGTTTCACCTGAACAAAATAAGTGAGCCATTTGCTGGTTCATTCCTCAGAGCAATGCCTTGACCAAGTTAACTGTCAGTCACTGTAAACTGGTGCATTATCCATGGCAATGCCTCTACCAATCAGAGTTCACTTGCCAACCAATCAGCACTCTCTTCTCATACAGTATAAGTTGTTGTTTTCCCTTACATTGGTTATTCTTGCATTTTGTCCTGATGAGTGCAAGACAAAAAGCTTCGACAACATGTCTCTATTTTCAGCAATGCTCAAGTTCTGTACTACTAAATGACTATAATGTGAATAAGTGTGAAGTTATCCACTTTGGTAGAAAAAGCAGAAAGACAGAGTATTTCTTAAGTTTAATTACCTTCCTGCCACATTCCAGTGTAGCCTCATCCCATCAGCCTGGCCACCTTCAGTAATATCCACGTAAAAATGTCAGACTTCCCTCCCGTCATTTTACCACCCCTCCCACCTGCCAGCCTCTCTCCAATGGACTGGTAAAATTCTGACCAATAATGTGAATGGATAATAGTTGTTGCTTTTTGGCTGTTAAAGTCACTGCTCATTTTGTACATGGACATTTTAATTAGTGGCTGTTTACACATGGGAAACAACAACAACTCCAACAACTTGTATTTATAATAGCGCCTTTAATGTAACAAGACATCCCAAGTACTCCACAGGAGCATTATAAAGCAAAGTATGACACGGAGCCAACTAGGGAGATATTAGGGAGATGATCAAAAGCTTGGTCAAAGAGGCAGGTCTTAAGGAGTGTCTTAAAGGAAAAAAGTGAGGTGGAGAGGTGAAGAGGTTTAGGGAGGATATTCCAGAGCTTAGGGCCTAGGCAACTGAAGGCGAAGCAATCAATGGTGGAGCAATTAAAATCAGGGATGCCAGAGAGGCCAAAATTAGAGGAGTGCAGATTTCTCAGAAAGTTGTGGGGTTGGAGGAGATTACAGAGATAGGGAGGGGCGAGGCCATGGAGGGATTTGAAAACAAGGATGAGAATTTTAAAGTCAGGATGTTGCTTGACTGGGAGCCAATGTAGGTCTGTGAGCACAGGGCCGATAGGGGACCGGGACTTGGTGCGAGTCATGACACAGGCAGCAGAGTTTTGGATGGCCTCATATTTACAAAGGGTAGAATGTGGGAGACCAGCCAGGTGTGTTGGAATAGTCAAGTTTAAGGGTAACGAAGGCATGAATGAGGCTTCAGAAGCAAATGAGCTGAGACAGGGCAAAGTTGAGCAATGTTATGGAGGTGGAGATAGGTGGTCTTAGTGATGGCATGAATATGAGGTCAGAAGCTCATCTCGGAGTCAAATGTGACACCAAGGTTGCGAACTGACTGGCTTAATCTCAGGCTGTTGCCAGGGAGAGGGATGGAGTTGGTAGCAAGCGCAATGCAATTACACAATATAAGCATATCAATTGCAGTTAATCAATAAATATCTAACGTGTCTTCAGTAAAACACACAGTTTTTAGCACCATCTTCTTCTCAATTGCTGAAAGCTTTATAAGCAGACCTTCATTCCTTGCAATCTTAAAGCTTCATCTCTTCTGAACCTTTGCACTTTCTGAAATGCATCCTGGGGGCTAACAATGACCCTCTTTGCACTAATCTACTTACTGGATAGAATGGGACAAAATTCTTGATGAAATGGCAAATATTATCACATAGACCTACAGTTTAAAGGCCAAAGCCACGAATAGCTTTACAAATAAATAGCAAAATGGCAAATGATAGAGGAGGAAATTTTCAGCTTCACTCTTTTGACAGGGACCTCACCCAGCCCAGGCTATTATTGGAAATTCCAACATGCGCTAGGTATAATTTTATATCCTTCTAAAATAATTGTTGGAAAATCATATGCAGCAGATGTCAGAATTTCTGATATACATTTCTTTCTTTCTTTCTTTTGGGCCTCCTTATCTCGAGAGACAATGGATACGCGCCTGGAGGTGGTCAGTGGTTTGTGAAGCAGCGCCTGGAGTGGCTATAAAGGCCAATTCTGGAGTGACAGGCTCTTCCACAGGTGCTGCAGAGAAATTTGTTTGTTGGGGCTGTTGCACAGTTGGCTCTCCCCTTGCGCCTCTGTCTTTTTTCCTGCCAACTACTAAGTCTCTTCGACTCGCCACAATTTAGCCCTGTCTTTATGGCTGCCCGCCAGCTCTGGCGAATGCTGGCAACTGACTCCCACAACTTGTGATCAATGTCACACGATTTCATGTCACGTTTGCAGACGTCTTTATAACGGAGACATGGACGGCCGGTGGGTCTGATACCAGTGGCGAGCTCGCTGTACAATGTGTCTTTGGGGATCCTGCCATCTTCCATGCGGCTCACATGGCCAAGCCATCTCAAGCGCCGCTGACTCAGTAGTGTGTATAAGCTGGGGGTGTTGGCCGCTTCAAGGACTTCTGTGTTGGAGATATAGTCCTGCCACCTGATGCCAAGTATTCTCCGAAGGCAGCGAAGATGGAATGAATTGAGACGTCGCTCTTGGCTGGCATACGTTGTCCAGGCCTCGCTGCCGTAGAGCAAGGTACTGAGGACACAGGCCTGATACACTCGGACTTTTGTGTTCCGTGTCAGTGCGCCATTTTCCCACACTCTCTTGGCCAGTCTGGACATAGCAGTGGAAGCCTTACCCATGCGCTTGTTGATTTCTGCATCTAGAGACAGGTTACTGGTGATAGTTGAGCCTAGGTAGGTGAACTCTTGAACCACTTCCAGAGCGTGGTCGCCAATATTGATGGATGGAGCATTTCTGACATCCTGCCCCATGATGTTCGTTTTCTTGAGGCTGATGGTTAGGCCAAATTCATTGCAGGCAGACGCAAACCTGTCGATGAGACTCTGCAGGCATTCTTCAGTGTGAGATGTCAAAGCAGCATCGTCAGCAAAGAGGAGTTCTCTGATGAGGACTTTCCGTACTTTGGACTTCGCTCTTAGACGGGCAAGGTTGAACAACCTGCCCCCTGATCTTGTGTGGAGGAAAATTCCTTCTTCAGAGGATTTGAACGCATGTGAAAGCAGCAGGGAGAAGAAAATCCCAAAAAGTGTGGGTGCGAGAACACAGCCCTGTTTCACACCACTCAGGATATACATTATCACAGCTAATTTCCAGCATAGAGCATGAAGTCAGCAAGCTGCTCCTCTAAAGAACAATAAATATAATACAAAGATACTGAGAATGTTTGTAATGGGTTAATTATTCTTCTTAAGCAGGGATAGCTGGGTTAGCTCTAGTGTCTATTCCTTTGGCAAACAAAATTTCTCCTATTGCACTGTGATTTTACATCATCTCCACTCGAGCACAAACCTCTTGCAGAAAAGTGATTCACAATCTGTACAGACTGACAACTTTTGGAAGAACTTCCAATTGTCAGAATTCCTTCTTTTAACTCTGTGGGATAAAAAATTGGATAGTGCCAGTTTTTGGGCAGGGGGATCATGATTTATGATTATTGTACACCAGTCTAGGTGATGCAAACCTCATGCTGTCTGTTCATCAGCACGATTGTGGTGTGCAGCCCAGCACGAAACACCTTGCTGACTGGCTACATGATCAGCAGGGTGCCCAGGTGCATGTATGGCTAGCATGGTGTGAAACTAGCCTGCACTTTTTAAATGCAGCCCGCATCTCTTAAAGGGGAAGTACATTTGGGCTGCAGTAGTTGGGTGGAACTGTTTCCAAAAGTGTTTCAGAGTAGGAATAAGAGTACCAAATGGAGCAGCAGGTCAGAGAGAGGGCTCCCAGGTTCCCTGATGCAGTGCTGGAGGTCTTAATCCAGGAGCTGGAAAGAAGGAGAGAGGTCATGTTCCCATAGGGGGCCAGGAGAATCTCCAGGCACACACTTCAAAGGGAATGGCAGTAGATGGCAACAGAGGTCAATGTCAGGAATCAGGCCCCAAGGACCTGGATACAGTGCCACAAAAAGTTCAATGACTTCACACAGGTGATCAAGGTCAGTGAATGCAACTTCAAAGGATGTCTCCTACACACTGTACCACCAATGTCTCGTACTGTTCAATGTACCACATCCCCATCACTCACTCATCAGCTTTCTCTAGCAATCAGGACTCATGCCTAACATTCACATGCCCCTCCTCACCTTCACAATTACCACTGCTGCGAACTTCACACTCACAACTTGCAGCCTCCACAGACTTCCAGCTATTGAGCTATGGCAGGCACCTCACCCAAACACATTGCAACACACTCACTGACACTCTTCCCTGTCTCTTGCAGGACAAGGTCGCACATAACAGGAAGCAGCAGCAGCGAACTAGCAGGGGACAGGCACGCCTGCATCTCCTGAGTACCTTAGAGGAAATGGTGCTCCCAGTCACAGGCCAGCTGTGACAGGACATTACAACTGGCATCGCCAAGAACATTCAGAATGATGGCATGTCATTCCTTATGCCCCTTCTCAAATCCACCTTCACCCTCACCCTGCTCTCTGGCATAAAGTGCAAGCTGCAGGTAGTGTGACCATGGACCTCTTGCTCTCCATCCAACCTCCCTTCCCTCACACCAATCCTTCCCTCTTACATTTATACTTTCAATAATCAAGAACTGCTGCCTGTCAGGCAGTGCACCCTCACGCTGAAGGGCGAGAGCAACAGCAGAAGTCTGATGAAGAAGCATTGTCACTTGATCTGACAGTCACAGCCACCAGCTCAGATACTTGCACTGCGCCTACTTTAGAGGGTAACATAGAGGTGGGATCAAGCGGGGTGTTGCTAGGCCAGGGAGAAAGGATAGCACGTGTGCAGCTCCTCAGAGGGCAAGGTCATATTCGAGTTCTGTTGCAGAGGAATCGGATCAGAAATTCTATGGAGCAGCAGAGAGAGGAATGCTGATGGCCATGCACACAGAGGTGCATTGGCAGGCCTGCCACAGAGCCTGGTTTCACAGTCAAGGAGGATGGAGGAGTCCAGCTCCAACTTGGTGCAGAGCTTGGAGCCCACCTTTTCCGGCATGGAAGTGGTAGCCAACTCCATGACAGCACATGTGGACCCAGCCCTGGTGCAGCATCTGGTGGCTGATGTCTCAGCTTCCATTGCAGCACAGGTGGAAGCCACCCAATATCTCAGTGCTGCAGTGGAAACTCAGAATGAGGTCCTAAAATCTCTGCATGTTGCCATGCAAGATCAGCTTGATGCCATGCAGGCTCAGACTGCTGCCATCCTGACTGCTGATACCAGTGCTCAAAGGGGCTTTGCACCCTCTCACAGCAGTCCAGCAATCTATGCTCCAGCAGATTATGAGGACAGCTGAGGTATCACCCTGGGAAGTGGCAATGTCTCCTTTTCTCAGGTTGGCATCATTTATGCTCTGACCACTGCCACTCCGCCTGTGCTTGTGCCATTGCCAGCCATCACAGACTGCTGTCGCCTATGCCACGGTGATGCAGTTCAAAGCCAAACCCTCAAGACTCAGAGCTGCTCAAGGTCATCCTGCAAAGACATCTGCAGTCTCCCCCATCAAATATCAGCAGCCTTCCATCGACCATGCTGCAGCCATTGGGGTAGCACTGTGTAGGAGCACTTGGCCAGACAAAAGCACCCACAAGACAGCCACTAAGGGGATACATAAGGTTGAATAGTTCAGCTTTGTATATATTATTGTAAGTGTTGTTGGATAAAATTGTTATGGAATTTTTTTGTTGTGTTGTTTATTTCAGGATTTTGGCCAAGAGGATGCTGTGATTGTCCATAGCAGCAGGATTTAAAGGTGGGTAACTGTGGAACATCAGTGATGTGGAGATGATTTTAGGCAAACGGGATGATTAATCACTCACGGACAGCCTGTCCAGAGGGATGGGGACCAGGATGCCTCCTCCCTTCCTCCTTCTCCCTTTCTTCTCCTCCTCCTTCTCTTCCTCCTACTGAGGTCCTTGCCAAAGGCCTGGTGTCAAGGGCTGCGTCCTCATGGCACCCTGACTGTGTAGCACAGAGCAGACCACTATGAGCGGTCCAGGCAGTGGAACCATTGTTTCAGAACACCAATGATCTGCTCCATGGCACTCCAGGTGGTAGCATGTCTTGCATGCTGCCCATGTGTGGTTGGATGGCGGAGGTGAGTCATGAGCCATGTGTAGAGTGGGTAGCCCTTGTTACCAAGCAGCTACCCTCTGGTTTGCCATGGTGGCTCGAATATGGCAAGAATGGTTGACTGGCTGAGGATAAAAGTTTTGAGACTGCTGCCAGGGTAGTGCATATTCACCAATGTGATACACTGGGGGTGGTCACACACCAACTGCACGTTCAGGGATTGGAGCCCTTTGCGGCTTGGTACATTTCCCCATTGATATGTGACACCCACAGACCCACATTAGTGCAGTCAATGGCTCCCTGCACCTCTGGGAACCTCATTACACTGGCAAAGCCATGTGCTCACTCTTCCTGATTCTTTCTGGTTAAAGAGAAAATGATGAAGTCCCCTCTCCTTGCATACATGGCCTCTGTTACCTCCTTGATGCAGCGACCGTATGGCAAACTGTGAGATGTTGACAATTTTGCTGGCTCCAGCCTGGAAGAATCTGCTGGTGTAGAAATTGAGGACCAAGGTGATCTTCACTCCACTGGCAGTGCCAACTTTGATCTGTTGTGCGGCTGCAGGTTCAGATGGAGGAGTTTAGTGAGCACCTCCTTGATGAATTGTAGCCACCTCAGACACTGGTCCTGGCAGAGGTGGAAGTAGGCGAAGTGCTCCCTGAAGACCCAAGGTGGATATGGCCTTCTATTGAGAGCCCTCATCCTCCACCCTCTGTGCACAGCCCCTCTCTGCTGTCTGTGCTCCTTCTGCCTCTTGTGCTGCAGCCCAAGAGGGACTGTAGCCCCTATGAGTGATAGCAGGTTTTCTCTGACAGGCCTTCAACCTCCACTGAACCCCTTGGAAAAGTCCATCAACACTCCCTTCTGACTCTAACAATTTTTAGAACTCCTCCAAAAACAGAGCACACAGTATTTCCACTAACTCTGCTTCCATAACACTGACACTGTCGGCACCACGGAGCCAAATTTTGTGGCCAGTATGTGTTACAAAACCACCTTGCCTAAGATAACTCTGAGATGATCTCTTTCTTATTTCAAAGAAAATAATCTTTCATCCAACTTTTTGATTTTAGTTCTAGATTGCTACGCCCATCATACTTTGTGGATGAATGTAATGATGCATAGTATACAGATTTCACGACATGTAAGAGCATATATTATTTTGTCTGCTGGGACATATACAAAGGTAACTTGCTGACAGGAACTAAACAGGTTTCTTAGTTACTTGGCTCAATGTCTTCATAAGTAAATAAACCAGGGCCCTTAAATTTCATAGGGATTCTTCTAGTACCCTGCTGTAACTCTTGAAGGAGACCAGAAGGACTTCTGCTAAAATAATGAAAGTTGATGTATTCAGCCATTTACGGTGTTTCCCTGGGAACTCCAACAGTTCTTTATGTCACAAGATCACGAGATAGGCTTGGATGAAGAACATTCATTTGGCCCATTTGATTCTGCAGTCTCCTGAATTTCCTGGGGAGGTCTGTGGGCAGATATGGGTCAGGGCAGAATAGAACCTTCACATGCTCATAAATATTGTCCTTGACACTGTCAGTTGATGCTTCTAATCTTTCCCTCCCAATCTGGTCAGCTTGTGACACTGACACTGACACTAATCCAGAGAGTTTTACCCTGAAGGTTACCCAGCTGAGCAGAAAACATGCCCAAAAATACAACTTAAAGTGTGAAATAAATTTAAAATGCAAATCAAATTATAATGCATTTTAGTTTCATGATCATGTCTATTCTAAGATATAATCGGTGTTTGGAACTGAATAGATGTGGCCTCCATCGCAACAAGAGCTAAGTTCATTCAGTTGCAAAATTGAAATGGGTTGGCTCTTTGATCTTCATGTTCAAAATGATCTTTTATCTTTGAGATCAATTTGGTGCAAGTCACACCAGATGCCATTTGGTGAGGGTGTTAGCAAGCACACAATGAGCATCCATTGGAAATATGAAGAGTAGACAGATAATGATGCCAATCAGCGTGTAACATTTATTTTACACCAGTGCTGCCATTTTGGAATTCAACACAACAGTTAACACTGTCTCTTAATCATACATGGCTGAACACATGTTCAGCAGCAGGAAGGACCAGCGCTATTTAAAGGAATCATCAACTACTTTCAGGTTAGTTGTTGATGGATTTCTATTGGCTGTTATTATGATTGTACAAGTGTTTGGTGTTTCGAGAGTTCTTTAAAGTTGCTAAAGTCTACAGGGAAGGGTTTGCCAGATGCTGAAGGAGCTTGTCCTCACTTCAAAACTTCTGCACAAGCCAGTTTCTCCCAGACATAGGTGCAGTAGTCAGCCGACTGGGAGAATAAACAGAGGCAACGCAGAGCAGGACAAGTTGTTAGAAGGGTAATAAGAGGAGGAGGGGCAGGGGACTCCCAGCAGAAGGCCATATCTGCCCAGGGTGTTCAGTGAACAATTTTCCTACCTGAACCTCAGCGAGGAACAGTGTATGAGGTGCCTGCATTTCACTAAATCCTCACTGATACCTGCCACCTGCCTCAGCCACAACTGCAACCTCAGAGCAGGGTGAGGACAATACTGTCAGTGGCTGTGAAGCTGACCATGGCCAAGAACATTTATATGGACTGCAGCAGGGGATATTTGCAACATCTCACAGATGCTATCCACTGTTGCATAAGGGAGGTCACTGAGGCTCTCTATTCAAAGAGAGCTAAATACATTTTATTCTCTCTTGCTGGAGAGAAGCCCGTAGAGTGAGCACATGGCTTTGCTAGGATTGCAGACTTCCCCATGGTGCAGGATGTCATTAACTGCTCACATATTGCTTTGTGGGTACTGCATGTAAACTCTGAGATGCACTGCAACCAAAAGGAATTCATTCTAATCCCTCAATGTCCAGCTGGTGTGTGACCACAGGCATCCTTGTTTTAGAATGCCTCCAAGGCCTCTTTAACCTGTAACCTCCTCCAGTTCTACAGCCCTCCGAAATCTCTGTGCTCTTCCAATTCTGGCTTCTTGCATATTGTCTTCACTCTACAATTGGCAGTCATACCTTCTGCTGCCTAGGCCCTATGCTCTGGAATTCCCTCCCGAAACCTCTCTCCCTCTCTACCTCTCTCTTCTCCATTAAGACACTTCTTAAAATATATCTCTTTGACCAAGCTTATGGCTACCCGTCCTAATATCTCCTTATGTGATGCTTGTCAAATTTTGTGTGATAATCGTTCATGTGGAATGCCTTTGGATATTTTACTATGTTAAAGGCGCTATATAAATGCAAGTCGCTGTCATTGTTAAATGACCAACTTTAAAAGAAGAAAGAGACAAACTGAAAATTAATAGATGAAAGTACCTGAATGAGGTGAATGTTGGACTTCTGACCTAACTACAATATTTTTCATGGTAAGTCACTGTCATTTTTAACCACAGTAACCAGCAGTCCTATTCATTTTCTGCAATTTTAAAAATCGTGTTTTTTTATTAATAATCGCATGAATTGCTGCAGTACAATATTTAATTTATAAAATAACCAAGTTTTTTGAATTCTGACTGAAATATTTCAGTCCTGTCAATACCAGAGTAAGAGCATTTAGTGAGTATCACATCTGCCAATGTCCTACCGAATTCCTGGGGGGCTGGCTTAGATTGCAGCTGGGTGGGAATGTGCATTTGCATTCTGTTCTGCCACCTACAATTCAAATGATGGTCCTGGCAAGGTAGGAGGGTTGTAAATGATTGTTTTTGTTAAAATTATTTTTAGTCATATGCTTTCAATTGGAAAATTCATTTTAGTGGAATCATTAGTGATTTAATTGGCAACACCATCAATTGTGGACACTATTCCTTTCATTATAAAGTCTAATATAGTGAAAATTAATAAAACATTCACTGGATTAATCCACAAAGTAGTGCTTCTTGATGTAATTACATAATTTTTAATATTCTTTCATGGGATGTGTGTGTGTCAGTGGCAAGGTCAGAATTTGTTGCCCAGCCCTAATTGTCCTTGAACTGAGTGGCTTGTTAGGCCATTTCAGAGGGCAGTTAAGAGTCACTCACATTGCTGTCAGAAGTCACATATAGGCCAGACCAGGTAAGGAGAGCAGATTTCCTTCCCTAAAGGACATTAATGATCCAGTTGGGTTTTTATGACAATTGATGATAGTTTCATGGCACCATTACTGTTTCCAGATTTTTATTAACTAATTGAATTTAAATTCCACCAGCTGCCAGGGTGGGATTTGAATTTATATCCTCATGCATTAGCCTGGGCCTTTGGCTTACAAGTCCACTGACATTACCATTATGCCACCTGATAAATAAAATGCTTTTTGTGCTCTGAATACTGATTTAGAAAATAATGGCATAGATTTTCCAGTTAGGTTTTCCTTATTAATAGGCACTTTCTCAATTGATGTTCAGGCATGAGTTTCTGGGGACAGGGAAACTATAAGAACATAAGAAATAGCTATATTTGAGCTTTCAGATTAGACCGTTCCTGTTTGTTGCAGGAGCACAACTCATTTAAAAATTCTTCAATAAGCATACGACAAAAGAGTAGGCCATATGGCCCCTCAGGCCTGCTCCACCATTCAACAAGATTGTGGTTGAACTTATTTACCAATTTGACTTTCCGCCCTCTCCTCAAAATCCTTGATTCTCTTAGAGCCCAAAGGTCTATTAATGGCAGTCTTGAATATACTCAATGACTATGCAGCCACAAATCTCTGGAATAAAGAATTCCAAGGATTCACAACCCTCTGAGTGAAGAAATTTCTCTTCATCTCGGTCCTAAATGGCCAACCCCTTATCCAGCTAGGGGAAATAGTCTCCCAGCAACCACCCTGTTAAGCCTTTGAGAATTTTATATGTTTCAATGAGATCATCTCACTTTCTTCTAAACTCAAGAGAATATAAGCCCATTCTACCCAGTCTCTCCTCAACAGGACAGTGCTCTCATCCCAAGAATTAATCTGCTGAATCCCTCTAAATACTAACATTTACAAGTTACTCACCTTTTAAAAAAATATTCTGCTTTTCTATTCTTCCTACCAAAGTGGATAATTTCCATCACATCACATCAGCCCTTATCTAACACAGGTATTCTCCATCTGCCACCTTCTTGCCCAATCACATAACCAGTCTATATCCCTTTGCAGCTTCTTTGCACCCTCCCCACTGCTTACTTTCCCACCAACTTTGTATCATCAGCAAACTTGGATATATTACACTGATTCAACTTCATCTATCTCCAGGAAGTCCTCACCTAAAAGCTGGTGGTTTCATTTAAATATTCATTTGAAGCAGAGTTTTCCTAAACACTATTTCCTGACATTCTCTTGTACTGGTAGTCCCTTGTTAATTGTGTCAATGTGTATTGGGAATCCAGAGTTACAAAGCAGTAGGAAGTGCGCAGATATCTATTTAAAGGACTCAATAATGTTAAGGTAAGTATATTTCAGGCACATCAATTGTTCTTAATTTTTTCTCTGCTGTCTTGTAGGCTGTCATGAGCCATTATGCCAATTCTTGTAATTGTTTTGTCCCCATTGCTTTCCCATGAGGATCCCTCTATCCTATGTGTTTGAAAGAAGAACAGACCAATGCAAGGCTGTCAGGCAGATCAGCCTGTACAAGAGGTGCTCTGTGCAAATCCACCATCTACATGCTCATATCTGCAGATAGAGGTGAGCATGTCCCAGTTTAACAGATGATTAGTGTGGGTGGTGGCTCCTACTCTCAAAGAAGGTTTTGATAGCAGATCAAGGATACATTAATCGCTGATTAACCATAATGCTGTATTTTTCCAGCCAATCACTCCAATCACAATATATCATGTTTTCAGTGACATTACATGAAATAAGATATACTCGATTGGAAACAGGCTTTGCATGGTTTGATGGCATAATTACACCTGTAACTACAATGATGTATAGGGCTTACGCATCTAATGGCAGTAATGGTCAGTTTTGGCATGAAACCTGGCTTCACCTCCATGCAGGTATACTATGATGCTATCCTCAATCACCCAGCAGCACCTTCACTTCAACATTCATCAGACTCTATGTTACACCATTGCTTGCACCTTGAGTTTTCTTCCTTTTCAGTTTTTTTTCCTGCCATTTCCTAGCCCCCTACCCCATTCAGTGTTGGCAAATGATCCTTTCTAAAATCTTCCAGAAATATTTTCTTCTTATTTTGACACTTCTTACTGATTGTCTCTCATCCTTTTAAATTTCACTGAAACACAGTTTCTCACTGCCACCACTCTCTGCGGGTGTTCCTTCTGACCCCACAAATCCAGCAATGCAACAGCATCCATGGGCTTTCTATCCTCCTGTTTTTAATCATTCAGGTCTAAACAGCACCTATTTTGGAGCATCTCAGCTGTAGGGTCTTAGTTTGAGTGACCTGTTCAAGCTGGTGAGAATTACTTGTCCAAGTAACAACACAGATAAACTCACTTAGCACTCGGTATCATCCTTCTAATCTTCACACTGAGAGCTAGGTCATTCCAATGATTATCTAATTTGGTACCTGACTCTCACTGCCATCCATAACAACTAATGCAATGTGACAATTAAAACTTAGACTTACTGTTCTGTTCTTAGGTGTCATAATCACAGATTGCACAATGTATTGATTGGTTTGGCAGTCACATCAGCCCTTACCTAACACAGGTATATGCCCAGAAGCATTGGGAATTAATTAACCATGACTACTATCCTAAAACATTGCTGAACTTGCATGAACACCACAAAGATGTTAAGAATTCATTAATCCAATTAAACCTCTGGCACTTCACATAATCAGCTGTAGCCAGATGAATAGAAAACAGATTTATAAGTAACCTCCACTTCTATGACAAAGGCATCTAATAAATGCAAGAGCAATAAAAACATTAAAACAACCTCCACAGGTCCCAATATCAGGATCAGCACTGTGCTATGTAACTCATCATTACGTTTATACAGTGACATAATCAGTGAAATTAACCCAACTAATTCAAATTCACTCAGTTACTGATCTTGAATTGCTTTCATACAGTACTCTTGAGTGTTGAATACATATGAACAGGATAGAATGTTCATTACATTACTCAGGATGGCCAGCATTGGCAGTGTAATAGACATCTATCACTCCAGTTCCTTTCAAATATTTTTGCTGATACATTTTTAATTGTATTTTAAATTATGTTTGTTTTTTGTGGTGTTTCATGATCTTCGAAGTGAGCAATGTCAATGTTCGGAAATAGAACAGTTTTCTGCATTCAGCATTCATTGTCAGCATCAAATATTCCAGTCAGGTATAGTGAGGAATAGATCCAGAGTAAACTTCCTAGTCTGTGCTAAAATCTGTGAAGAACATCCCATGCTGCATCACTTACACTTCCCACACTAGCCAATATTATTGTATTTACAAGTGAGGTTGCTAATTTAATGTTGCGTTCCGAATTGTGGATAGTTTTCTTCTGAGTATTTTACATCCACAAGGAACTGGATAGAGGCAGCATGAAATAATGGACATGAAAGGACACTTATACACAATGGAGTGGGTACACTTTTATGCCATCATTTTGGTCTATTTTTGGGCCCAAGTAATAGCACTGAAAGGAATGCGTTAATCCACTTCCACTTAGCTCCTTTCCTCTCCCTTAAGAAAATTCTGTTCTTCATTTTTATCTGTGGAAATCTGGATAATTTCCACTGCACATTGCATGTCAGCAGCAGAAATATAATTCTAGAATTAATGACAGAATATTTTTTCAATATGTTGTTTGTTAACTAATTAATGTTGGAGCACATAACTGCAGACTGCCAATCCTACCAGAACAAGAAAATAAAACAATGGCACACTCAAGTTATCAAAGGAACTGAGCCATGCTTGAGGATGGAGGTAACATTTCTTGAGCAAGGATTATGCCCATCTTCACCCAATGTCTCAGCTTTCAGATGTATTAAATTGATTTACTATCCTCTGTGAAGCAACTTTGCTCTTCCTGCCCATCAAATCCAGACCTATCCTGTACTTAATAAAGTAGTGAAGTGCTTCAAGACTAATTACAATTACAGTAAAATAACCTTTTCAAAATTTATGTTAAGAATATCCCCCCTTTTGCTTTTAGTTCAGCTTTCTAATTAATGTTTTAGATAAAGATTCAATGGTGCCACGCACTGAATGGCAATGTAACTGCACGGCTTAATCATGCACAAACAGCATTAAGTACAGCTGTAACAAAATTGTACTGTCATTTTCTCAGCAGTACTATGTTTGGATATCGTTTAACCCAATACTTGGCCCTGAGAGATCCTGGAAGACTACATGAAGCAACCAAACAATATTTCACATTGAAAATCAATGACTGAGTGAAACAATTTTAAGAGGTCATCACATGTCTCAGCGAAATAAAACGGAAAAGAGTTTACACGTTAATCAGTTAAGATTCGCTATGCTGAATAAGTACCAGTGCACAGAATATATTCAAACCTGTCATATTCACCAAGCCCTGTAAACAGACATTAAAAACAACAAATATCCACAACACGCCTATTTCTGCCACAGAACTAAGAAAAACTTACCCCAGTGGAAAGGACCTCTTAACAAAAATCCTGCACACCCACAAAGCGTCTACATTTACGTTGGATCCAAGAGACTAGGCTGTCAACAATATGCACGGATCACTGCCTTCATTCAACTACAGCAATAATCCTCAGCCAAGTCAAAATTGAAAATTCACGCATTATGTGAAAAATAGCACAAAAATGAAGCAAATATCTTCAGTTACAACAGTAAATCAGTAAATCTTCAGAGCCGTAAATTCAGCAACATCTTTCTTCGCTGTACACCTTGACCCAATTACAACTACCCCCGGTGATTATCAAAGCCTGCCGACAAACTATAATACTGAACATATGACTTAATCGCCTCTTATATTAGCGTCACCAATCCCAACTTTGATTTTGAATATAATTTCCCACTGTATGGATGAATATACAGACATAAAATAAATGATATCAGCTCCAAGCAGCAGCTAAAATATTGATAGGAAAACTTATATCCAATGGTGGTACAACATGACAATGACATGAGATAGTAACACTGGTACATTAAACTGCAATCTAGTCACTGTTGTAAGGAAACATGGTCGCTAATTTATGTACAGGGAGGTCCTACAATTAGCAATGAGATAAATAACATTGGAATCAGTTTTGGTGATATTGCTTTAGGAATAAACATTGGGAAGCACAGCAGGATAAATCCCCTTGCTAGCAATGCCAAAGATATCTTTGAAACCAAAATCAGGATTCTGGAGTTGCAGCATGGAAGAAAACATAACAACATCTAATTATTTGTCTAAAATTTTGTTCTCCATTGAATTAGCAGAACAGAGAGAGGAATTTCAGACAAATGCCTTAACTATTCCTACATTTTATTTTATTCATGTTAATTAAGTTGTTGATCTTTGTTGAATTTTCACATCCACACAGAATCAGTTCTGATTAGTCTGAATCTACTTAAAACATTTCCATGGCAAACCTCTTCAAAGTGTTTGAGGTTAAATATTTAAATTACATTTGTACTATGTTTCCAGTTGTTATTACATTCTTATTCCTCATATATATAACAAATAAATTGCTGCCAAATAGAAATGTGTAAAGTAAAACAAGAAATCAACCAGAAACTTGTATATTGAATTAAATGTTTACAGATTTACAGATTATTGAATTAAAATGTTGACAGATAATAACAAAACCTTTCATGCATGATCTGTGGTACATTCCAAAAAAAATAATTAATATAAATCAATTATCCAGACAAGGAGCTACAAGCATAATCAAGCAGATACTCAGCAGGGGGTTAACATGTGTATACCAATCCAATGGCATATTTCCAGTAATTTGTAAAAGCTTTACGACTAAAATAAGCAGTATTTTGTTAAATACAGCACAACTAGTAAAAGGCTAATGTGTCCACATAATAGATTTGTTAGCAAAATTGAAGTTCATGTGATTAAGTTGGCAGTGGCAGTGTGAATATGAAATTGGTTAAGGGACAGAATTCAGAGAGTAGTGGTGAATGGTAGTTTATCAGACTGGAGTGAGGTGCACAGTGGTGTCCCCCAGAGGTCAGTATTGGGACCATTACTGTTTTTGATATATGTTAATCAGCTGGACTTGTTTATACAGGGCATAATTTCAAACTTTGCAGATGACACAAAACTCAGAAATGCAGTAAATAGTAAGGAAGGTAGTAGCAGATGCCAGGAGGATATAGACAGAGGAGTAAAATAGGAAGACACATGGCAAAAATTTAATGCAGAGAACTGAGGCATGATGTATTTTGAAAAGGAGAATGGGAAGCATCAACATAAACCAAATGGTACAATTTTAAAGGGGGTTCAAGGACAGAGAGACCTGAGGGTTTAAATACAGAAATCTTTGAAGGCAGCAAGAGTTGATTTAAAAAAGCATATTGTATCCTTGGCTTTTTAAATAGAGGCATTGAGTACAAAAGCCAGGAAGTAATGTGACAAATCTCGTTTGATAACCCTCCTGTGAAATGCCTTCGGATGTTTTACTGCTATTGTTACGACTAGGTGAAAGGGGTCTAGGGTTCCCTCTCAGCCTTCACCTGTTCTTACTGGAACAGGGTTTAATTTTAAACACAACCATTTTTTTGTTAGCTCCCCCTTAGTGAATCTTTGTTCACTAACCAAGTATAAGGCAAAGAAACTAGCCAAACAGGTTTGCTTAGGTTTAAGGAAAAAAGGTAGAATTTTATTAATCTGAAACTCTAATTCGGTTAACGCCTATAGATATGCGACACACCCACGCTAACATGCATATGCGATACACACATGCAGATAGACACAGAACAGAGCAGAAGAAATAAAGTGGAAAAATTGAGGCAATATCTGAAGATGGCTTTGGTTACTGATCTTCGAGCTCGCTGTAAAGTCCTTGATTGTAGGTAGGTCTTGCTTTTTGTTGGGGCCCAGTATTCTTCTTAGATCTTGTTTGATGTAGAAGACTTTTCTCTCTTGAAGTTCATGTGCCCTCAGTGGGTCCAGAGGCTTGTGAGAAAGAGATGGGAGCAGACAGGAGAGGTATTCTCACTCCAGGAGCAAACAGTCTTTCTGAGTTCAAAAACTCTGGCTAGTTCAAAAGACCCTGGACCAGCCAGTTAGTCATGTGACTAGCTGGTTTAACCAGTCCTGGCTTTTGTAGATTGTATCACCTTAGCAGTCTCTGGAATGCTCTTCCTTACACCTTCAATGTCTGGTGATCAAAATCCATTGTGGGTTGAATGTGTTGTGGAATGGTCCTTTTGGCTTCACAAGCACTGTCTGTTAGTATGCAAATGTTTTTCAGCTAAGTGTCTGGCAGCCCTTGTAACAGGCCTTCTCTTCTTCCCAGCAAGTTTAAAATCAATGTTCATATGACAAAATTAATATGCCTCATTCTTGGCAGGTGGGGGCCTGCATGACACTATATATATAAATGCAAGTTGTTGATGCAAACTTTAATAAATCACTGATTAGGCCACACCTGAAGTATTTTATCCAATTTTTTCACCATATTTAAGGAAGGATGTCAAGGCCTTAGAGAGGGTATAGTGAAGATTCAGTAGAATGGTACCAGGTGAGAGGGACATCAATTATGTTGTGAGACTATAGAAGCTGGGGTTGTTCTCCTTAGTGCAGAGGAGGTTAAGGGGAGATTTAATGGAGGGGTCAAAATCATGAAGGGTTTTGATAGAGTAAGTAAGGAGAAATTATTTCCAGTGGCACAAAAATCACTAGTCGGAGGACACAGATTTAAGGTAATTGGCAAAAGAACCAGAGGTGAGATGAGGAGAAATATTTTTATGCAGCTACCTTTGATGATGTAGAATGCACTTCTTGGAAGGATAGAAGGATCATTTTCAATCATAACTTTCATAAGGGAATTGGATAAATACTTGAAGGAGAAAAATTTGCAGGACCATGTAAGGGAGTGGGACTAATTGGATAGGTCTCTCAAAGACCCAGCACAGGCACAATGGACCAAATTATCACCTCCTATGATACATCATTCTATGATTCTATGTTGCTGATGATAGACTTCTGAGACTTGGGACAACAATAGTTACCTGGACTCCTGTAAGGACTCCATTCCATTCTCCCAGTTTCTCCGTCTCCGACGCATCTGCTCTGATGATGCTACCTACCATGACGGTGCTTCTGATATGACCTCCTTTTCCCTCAACCGAGGATTTCCCCCCACTGCGGTTGACAGGGCCCTCAACCGTGTCCAGCCCATTCCCCACACCTCTACCCTCACCCCTTCCCCACCCTCCCAGAACCGTGACAGGGTTCCCCTTGTCCTCACTTTTCACCCCACCAGCCTCCATATCCAAAGGATCATCCTCCGCCATTTCCGCCACCTCCAGCATGATGCCACTACCAGTCGCATCTTCCCCTCCCTTCCCCTGTCAGCATTCCGAAGGGATCGTTCCCTCCGCGACACCCTGGTCCACTCCTCCATTACCCCCACCACCTCGTCGCTGTCCCATGGCACCTTCCCCTGCAATCGCAGGAGGTGTAATACCTGCACATTTACCTCCTCTCTCCTCACTATCCCAGGCCCCAAACACTCCTTTCAGGTGAAGCAGCGATTTACTTGTACTTCTTTCAATGTAGTATACTGTATTCGCTGCCCACAGTGTGGTCTCCTCTACATTGGGGAGACCAAGCGCAGACTGGGTGACCGCTTTGCGGAACATCTCCGCTCAGTCCGCAAGCAGGACCCTGAGCTTCCGGTTGCTTGCCATTTCAACACTCCCCCCTGCTCTCATGCTCACATCTCTGTCCTGGGATTGCTGCAGTGTTCCAGTGAATATCAACGCAAGCTCGAGGAACAGCATCTCATCTACCGATTAGGCACACTACAGCCTGCCGGACTGAACATTGAGTTCAATAATTTCAGAGCATGACAGCCCCCCATTTTACTTTCATTTTTAGTTATTTTTTTCTTTCTCTTTTTTTTTACATTCTTTTTTACATTTTTTACAATCTTTTTTTTGCATTTATTTCATTTCATCTTAGTTTGTTCAGTTTGCTTACCCACTGTTTTTTTCAGGTTTGCACTTGCTGCTGTTCAATATTCAGTGTATTAACACCTAATCTGTACTAATGCTTTGTCTTTCAACACATCATTAACATATTGTTTGTCTTTGCTCCGTGACCTTTTGGTCAGCTATGTGGCCTGGTCCAATCTAGACCTCCTTTGTTATCTCTTGCCCCACCCCCACCTCACTTGCTTATAACCTGTGACTTTTCTAATATTTGTCAGTTCCGATGAAGGGTCACTGACCCGAAACGTTAACTCTGCTTCTCTTTCCACAGATGCTGCCAGACCTGCTGAGTGGTTCCAGCATTTCTTGTTTTTATTTATTATAATAGTTACCTGGAGGCTGGATGTAAGAATATGTGCTCATTTATCAATGATTTAAGGCCTACCATGATTGGTTACAGAGCTGTTACTGAAAACCTGTCTTTCCAACTGGCTCAATCATCATTCCTTTGACTGATGGTTGAATTCCCCTCCCATTGACCAGAATTCTCTTCCTATTGGTGGGTTTGCAGTGGGTAGTCCGAACTATCACCAATGCAAAATCACTGCTAACCCATTGTAATTATCTCCCAGAATCCTCATTAGCCATGTAGGGCAGTTTGGAAGCCAGAAAACTACCACTCCTTGGCTTACTGGAAAGGAGAAGAAAACAATTCGGGCAACATCACCAGTAGGATGGCAGAAAGAGCAGCAACTTCGAGTCTGTAAGCAGTTGGAAAAACACACTGTTTTTCCAATGAGTCAGTAGAAATACTTCTGGCAGATGTGAAGGATAGGAGAGACCATCTGATAAGAACTGAGGTGAGGAGGCACCATAGGAGAGTAGCACAAACTGTCGGGAGGGCAAAGGCAATCAGTGCAATCTCCATCACCCCAAGAACTGCCAGACAATGCAGAAGGAGGTTTAATGACCTCACAGGGGTGGCCAAGTTGAGCAAAGACTCAGGGTTGGATTTTATTTTGGAGACAGGTTTCCTGGTGACAGGTCAGAAGGTGGGGGAGGGGGAATGATCCTGCCTCAGCCCTTTATCGGACCCTGGGCCAAACTCAACAGCAGGCAGACAATTATCTGCCCACCATTGGAGATGCTGTCCTCTTTAAGGGACAAGATCCCACCCCAACAACTGCCAGCCAATCAGAGGGCTAGCAGCTCAGCAGTCCCAGCAGCACCACTGGGAGCAGTGACCACTGGTAATGCAGTAGGCCCAGAGCAGCAGCCATGGAGGAAGCCCATGAATTAAGGCATGTGGGGTCGGGCTCAGTGGGGCCACTCAGACAGGCCCTACCGTGTTGCCTCTATGAATACTAGCAGAAGCCCTTGTGGCAGGTGCACTGAATGGAGAGTGTGCTCTTGACTGAAAATGGTGTTTGAGTGTTTGGAGAAGTTAACCGTTGTAGAAATCCGCATCCTTGACACCCATGTGCTGAAAAAGAAAGAGCATGACAGATAAAGAGATGAATGAAACTGTCTGAGTGATAGAGGCTGAATATTGGAAACAGAGGATTGGATTTTATTTGGCCCTTGGAGATGGGCGAGGAGGTGGGGGGCAGACAAAAGAATGGTGTCAGGTACTGTCCCCAACGTTTTTCTGCCCTCATGCCATTTTGTCTGTGGTGGGCACCATGGCAGGCTGGAAATCCACTGGGAGACCAATTAAGCCACTTGAATGACCCCAAGTGGCCACCTCCTGCCTCCACTGGTATTTAGCCAACAACAGAGGGGCCCGCCGCCATATGGAGATACTGCTAGGTTTTACCTGCCAGCCTCCTAGCGATCTCAGTGGGGGAGGCCCTCCTACTTGGCCACCCTGTGGTCCATGGAGCAACAACCCTGGCTGAAAGACCCCACTCCCACCACTGCCCTCAGTAATGCCTCAACCCCCACCCTCTCTCAGGATGACAGCATTGGACCTCCCACTCTACCACTCTGCCTGTGCCCTTGCTGTTGGCCTGTCAACCAGACAACCCAGATTGCTGCTGCCCAGAGTTGCTCTAGATCATTCTCCAAGGCCATCTGCAGTTTTCCCCACTGCAAGTCAGCAGCCTTTCACCAGTCATGCTGCAGCCACTGGAGCAGCACTGCATAGGAACACGAGGACAGATAATGACACATAGAAGACAGGCTCCAAAAGAATGCACAAGGATGACTTTTGAATGCAATATGGCATGGTTTCATGATTTCATTTATAATTTTGGTTTGGAATGTTTATTTTGTGGTGGCTTTTATTTTTTCATTGTGACCAAGTGGACACTGTTATGGTCAGTCCCAGAGGGAAGGTAAGGTAAGAGACTCTTGGGGATGCGATTACTGGTATCACATTTGGATGAGTTCTTATGGACAGTCCAGGCAGAAAGGGGCTGTCTAGGTTGCCTCCTCTCTTCCTCTTCCTCTTCCATCTTCTTTTCCTCCTCATAATCCTCCTCTTCAGCTGGACACCGTATAGTTGGTGTCTAGGTCAGTCCCCTCACGATGGCATGATTGTGCAGCATGCAGCAGACCACCATGAATCTTAACACCTGCTCTGCCAAGCACTGCAGAGCTCTTCCAGAGTGGTCCAGACAGCAGAAACGTTGGGCTGAATTTCACCGTGTACTGGCATGTCCTGTCGCCGGGGCCGAAAGCAGGCAGTGACCCTGCTTTGACAAGAGGTGGGACCTGGGATGGCATATTGCCAGTGACAGCCAATTTATAGGCCGCTGCTGGGGCCACCATCCAATTAAGGATGGCAGCCTGCCCCCAAGAGCTGCCAGTCCAATCAGAGGTGGTCATTGCTGAGGCTGCAGCTCTGGGGGACAGAGCGCCAGAATGGTGGGGCACCCTTGAAGAGAGTTGAGGCAGATAGGGGTAAGCCACAGCCTGGCAGCAATGCTCCGGCGATCGGTGGGAGGTAGTGGGGGAGGTTGTTGAGCACCAGCAGAGCCGTTGCTGTTTGGGCAGCCATTGCCATCAGGGGGCCCCTCTGTGTGCCACGGAGTGTCCGTAAAGCAGGCCCTCTCTCACTCCAGAACCTCTGATTTCACTGGACAGTCTCTCCATGTGGGCAAATTTTCTGCAGAGGCAAGAAGTGGCTCTTAATTGGCCACTTAAGTTGTTCTATTGGTCACCCAACGGCGGCCAAGCCACTAACCTTCCTGCCACTGGTAACATGTCATGGCGGTGGGAAGATGTTTGACCCCCCACCCAACTCTTTCCCTCGCCAGTTTGCCAGTCCTGCCGCTTCCCAACCTGTCGCCAATGGGCTGGGAAAATTCAGCCCATTGTTTCAGCAAAACAATAGTCGGTTACATGTGGCAGCATGGCTTTCATTGTATGCATGGTGCGCACACGTGTGTGGGTTGTGCACCGGCGTCATGAGCCATGTAGTCAAAGGATAGCCCTTGTTGCCCAGTGGCCACCCTTTGGTTTGCTGCGGTGGCTCGATGCAGCTGACACAGCTGGTTTCCACAGAATGAAAGCATCACAGCCACTGCCTGGATATCCTCCAGTGACCTGCATTTTTCACTGCCTTGATCCCACACCAGTTGGATGTTAAGGGAGTGAAAACTTTTTTGGTTCCAGTATAACATAGAGTTGATATATGGCTCCATAAAGTGATATGCAGTCAATGGCACCATGCAATCTGAGCAAAGCTATGTATTTGCTCTGCCTGCTTCTTTCTGGCAAGAAAGCATGAAATGTAGTCAGCTCTCACTGAATAGACAGCCTCAGTGACCTACCTTGCACAACAGTGGATGGTAAACTGTGAGATGTCGCAAATATCTTCATCTCCAGCCTGGAAGGAATCAGACTCATAACAGTTCATCACCACCTTCACAGCCATTGGCAATGCCATCCTTGCCCTGCTTTGAGTTTGCAGTTGTGATTATAGCAGGTGACAGATTTCAGTGAGGACGTCTTTGCTGAAGCGTTGTCGTCTCACACATTGTTCCTCACTGATGTTCAGGTAGGAGAATTGCTTCCTAACACCCTGGGTGATTATGGCCTCCTGTTGAGAGCCTTTCTCTCTCTCCCTCTTCCAGCAGCTTGCTCTGCTTTGCATGCCCTCTGCTCATTCTTCATGTTGTAATCTAGGGGAATATCTACTAGTGCAACCTCGTCTGGGAGAAACTGGTGTGTACAGAAGCCTTGATATCAGCAAAAAATTCTTCAGCATCTGCCACACCACTCCCTGTAAACCTTTGCAACTCAAACCAACGTTTTGGAGCTCTAAGTGCACACGTAATACCCAAACATTGAGCACTAATGAGCTGAATTTTTTTCCCAGGAGTCAAGAAGTTAGTGTGAAACTGGAATTCGGAAGAAAGGTTATTGACCTGAAACGTTGGGTTGGTTTTTACCAGCTCTCTGGAGACAAGATGGGAGGTGGGAATCTTCATAAACTGGTAGCAGAAGGCATTGGGAAGAGAGCCTGATGTCTTCCTGCCATCACGGGATATTCTCAATGGCAGGAAGGCAGTGGCATGGCATCCACCGTCCTGAGGTGGGCAGCCAATTAAACAAATTAATCGGCTAATTACCACCACATCCTGCCTCTGCCAGCATCTTACTGGCCTCAGGAAGGCCTGCGCCACATGGTGAGACCACCAGGTAAGAAGTGGCAGCCTCCCCGTGGGTTTGATGGTGGGGGCCTTCCTTAATGGCTGCTGCATGGCCCACAGAAGGGCTCCCACGGCTCCGAAGGCGCCGCTGGAGAGTAAACCCCTCTGATCGCCAGGGGCTGCCCTGGCACAGGAAATTAAAAAAAAGTTTACCTGGCCTTCAAGGCACCTGAACATGGAGGAGCCTTCTTCTTCTACCTGCAGCCTCAGCAGCAGCCACGTCTATGGGCGGCGCTGTCAAGGTTGCTGAGTTGCAGAGCTGCATGCCCTCTGATTGGGCCGGCAGCTCTGAGAGGTGGACCGCCATCCTCAATTGGACAGTGGTCCTGGCGGCAGCCTCTTAATTGGCTGCCACCAGGAATATCCTGCCTGGGGTCCCACCATTTTCCTGTGTGGGCTCGTGACCTGCTTCCGGTCCCAGTGGCGGGACAACTTGGGATTTGGGAAAATTCAGCCCGTTAACTTTCTTTCTCTCTCCACAGATGCTGGCTGACATGCTGAGTTTTCCCAGCATTATTATTAGTGTGGAATCAGAGTCATATATGGACAAACCCAGGTAGGGGCGGAAGCTTCCCTTCCCTGAAGGAGATTCGTGAACCAATTAGATTCTTACAACAAACCAGCAGCTTTTATGATCATTTTTCCAGGTGCCAGCCCACAAATTACCAGATTAATTAAATTCACTTTCACAATTTACTTGGATGGGATTTAAAGTCACAACCTCTACATTGCTGCACAATCACCACAGTACCATACCCTCTGTGCAGGAGTTGTATGATGGACCCCAGCTTTCCTGAAGGCACTGTTTGTGCCTCATGTTCCTTGAACCTTACTGTTAAATCATTACTGAAGCAATGTTATGAAGATAAGTTGGAAAAGTTGGGACTGTTTTCCTTAAAGAGAAGGCTGAGAGGTGATTTGTTAGAGGTATTCAAAATCATGAGGGGTCTGGACAGAGTTCATAGGGAAAATCTTTTCCCACTAGTGAAAGATCGAGAACGTGAGAGCCTAGATTTAAAGTAATTGGCACAAGAAGCAAAAGTGACATGAGGAAAAACTTTTTCACGCAGCGAGTGGTTAGGATCTGGAATGCACTGCCTGGAAGTGTGGTGGAGGCAGGTTCAATCGAGGCATTCAATAGGGAATTAGACTATTACCTGAAAAGGAAGAATGTGCAGGGTTGTGGGAAGAAGGCGGGGCAGTGGCATTAGATGAATTGCTCATTCAGAGAGCCGATGCAGACATGGCCTCCTTCTGTGCTGTAACAATTCTGTGATTCTGTGAATAGAATTTTTATGTATGAAGCTCATATGCTATTAGTTTATAACCAACACAAAATATGTCAATTAATATTGAATACATGAGAAAGGTAACAAAAGAGACATTAAATACTATGTTGTAATCTTTACTATTCATATTTATCCTCTGAAAATCAACTGCACTTAAAAAAAGAAAATGAATTTCGCAATTGGTCCCCTTACATTCAGAATCTACGAGCGAATTGCCTGCTGCTAAATCTCAACCCACAGTTCTACATCATTACTGAAACAATCCTTTCATTAGTATTTCAGATGTCTGGTGACAATGATAATGAGTGAGCCTTGCATCTACTGCTACCAATATGTTTCTTTATTTACTCCCTCTCCCAAACTCATGGGAACATGTAAAGTTCCATTATACATTCCTTCAATTAGGTAACCTTGAGCAAACGGGTAATGTTGCATTGGGATTTTCCTTTTACTAGGCTAGGTTTAATCTCACATCAAATGCTGCTTGGTCAGCTTTGTGTAATTCTCCCAAATCCTATTAGAACTAGCCCCATCTGTAAGCCCTAATCAGTGTAGCATTGTAAAAATAGATTGCATGCTGACAGTCAAAACATAAGAAATAGGTGCAGATAATACAATGGTGGGAACCTGATAGCCTGAAATGCATCAGGCACCCACTCCCTGTATTAGTAGGCATAGACACATGAGGCCTACAATATCCCTAATGTGGTGCAAAAGGAGCTGTGAGTTGGAAACAGCCCATGACCTAGCACCATAAGGCCCTCGACTTTGATATAAAGTTAAAATGTCCACCCCATAATGCAGGGGGAGACACTGGGAAAAGTTGCAGTTGAATGAGTGCTGAAGGGGAAACCAAAGATTTTTTTCATTCCTTCATGGGATGTGAGCATCATTGGCAAGGCCAGCATTTATTGCCCATCACCAATTGCCCTTGAGAAGGTGGTGGTGAGCCACCTTCTTGGACCATTGCAGTCCATCTGATGTAGGTGCACCCACAGTGCTGTTAGGGAGTTCCAGGATTTTGACCCAGTGACAGTGAAGGAACGGCTATATAATGGTGTGTGGCTTGGAGGGGAACTTGCAGGTGATGTTGTTCCCATGCATCTGCGCCCTTGTCCTTCTAGGTGGTAGAGGTCGTGGGTTAGGAAGGTGCTGTCGAAGGAGGCTTGGTATGTTGCTGCACTGCGTCTTGCAGATGGTACCCAGTCAAATGCTGCCTTGATGTCAAGGGCAGTCACTCTCACGTCAGCTCTGGAATTCAGCTCTTTTGTTAATATTTGGACCAAGGCTGTAATGAGGTCTGGAGTTGAGTGGCCCTGGAAGAACCTAAACTGCGCAT
This sequence comes from Heterodontus francisci, assembly GCF_036365525.1. Lineage (NCBI taxonomy): Eukaryota > Metazoa > Chordata > Chondrichthyes > Heterodontiformes > Heterodontidae > Heterodontus > Heterodontus francisci. Next base: position 127,598,559 of record NC_090371.1, on the reverse strand, counting down.
CAGAGAGCAGGTTATTGCTGTGTAAGTGCCTCTCGATAGCACTGTTGATGGCACCTTCCATTACTTTGCTGATGATTGGGAGTAGACTGATGGGGTAGTAATTGGCTGGATTGGGTTTGTCCTGCTTTTTGTGGACAAGACACACCTGGGCAATTTTCCAAATTGTCGGGTAGATGCCAGTGTTGTAGCTTTATTGAAACAGCTTGGCTAGGGGCACGACTAGTTCTGGAGCACTAGTCTTTAGTACTATAGCCAGGATGTTGTCAGGGCCCATAGCCTTTTCTGTATCCAGTGCCTTCAACCTTTTCTTGATATCACGTGGAGTGAATCGAATTGGCTGAAGACTGGAATCTGTGATGCTGGGGACCTCAGGAGAAGGCTGCGATGTATCATTCGCTTGGTACTTCTGGCTGAAGATGCGTCCGCCTTTTCTTTTGCACTGTGTGAAGTTGGGACTTTGTCTCCACAAGGATTGTGCAGTGGTCACTCTTACCAATAGTGTCATGGACAGAGGCGTCAGTTATACTTAGATTGATGAGGGCAAGGTTAAGCAGGTTTTTCCTTCTTGTTGGTTCCCTCACCACCGGCTACAGGTCCAGTCTGGCATCTATGCCAAAAGCAAAAAAAAATTCTGTTACCCTCATCTCTTGACACCCCAGCATCCCTAGCTCTGGCAACCTTGTCCTGTTTGCCCAGTGTCACCACATATTGAGTGTTTTGCCCACATCCCAAAATGCTACTCAGCACACAATGAGCATCCATTACCCCTTCACTGGCTGCAGGCACACAACAATTAGCCTTGATGCTCCCAGCACATCATGAGTGATAAGCCCAGATAGCCGGAGATTATGGAAATGGATTGACCTCACACTCTGTACAGGTGGCTCAATGCACAATGTAAATTACCAGCCCGATAGCTCACTGATCCTGTGCTCCCTACAAGGAACCATGCTTCAGGACAGAATGGGTTGGACAATAGGGACTACAGTGTTCAAGCCCTATATCCGCTCTAGGTTTACTTTCATTGGAGCCAAACATCTACGTTATCTTGACAATTGTAAACATTATGTGATTGAAATTCCGCATACCTGGGGACGCAAAATGGACAGTTCCAGAGCAGCTTGGGCCTACCGCAGCCAGTTCCACGGCCTCTATGCCAGATACCTCTGGGAGCTGGAGTCCGAGAACTCTTGGAATTGGCAGTCCCCACACTGACGCCTTCCCCTTATTTGGAGCTGGTAGAGGCTTAGATTCCAACAACGCCTGTGAGCACTTCAACATTGGGCCATGACCGAGTTACAGATTTCAGCCAAATTTAGCTTTTAAAGGCTGCATTTTCCATTTGAGCACTCCCAGGGCAGCATCTCACCTTCTGAGATTACATATTGAGAAATCATGTGTGCAGTCTACAATTTTCACCATTCATTTCATTTTAATGGACAAAATGTCATGGGCTGCATCCAAGTCATTTCCCAAGTGCGCTGCTGTTGTGTGAATTTTGCAAAGCAGTGAAATTCCTCTCATTACAAATATAGTGCATTGAACAAATTAAATTTTGACCATTTATTATGCATAACGATTGAAAATGTGTTATTTTATGGTGAATCTAGGGGGGTGGGTGTCTGGAATTCACTGCCTGGAACGTTGGTGGAGGCAGAAACCCTCAATTCTTTTAAAAGGCACCTGGACCTGCACCTGAGGTGCTGTAACCTGCAAGGCTACAGACCAGGTGCTGGAAGGTGGGATTAGATTGGGCAGCTAGTTTTTTCAGCTGACACTGACACGATGGGCTGAATGGCCTCCTTCTGTGCTGTAACTTTTCTATGGTTCTATCTAACACATCTTGTAATAGTTTTTCTTAAAATTATAGTTCTTAATCCCTGTTCCTTTTGTACTGTCTCCACTTCTGAACAATTTTGCAGGCTTTCGGTAAACTGGGGTGTGTAATGCATTCAAATTATGTACAACTGAATTTCCAATGGGAAAGCTTCTTAAAGGATGTTGTTTAACTTAACCAGCATGGATAGTGCACTATAGACCATTTCAACTGTGGGATGTGTAATTTCTGTGATAACTGTACAGCAACAACAACTTGCATTTATGTAGCATCATTAATGTAGTAAAACATCTCAAGGCACTTCACAGGAGTGTTATCAAACAAAATTTTACATTGAGCCACAGAGAAGATATAAGGGCTGATGACTAAAAGCTTGACCAAAGAGGTAGGCTTTAAGGAGTTTCTTAAAGAAGAGAGGAAGAGAGGCAGAGAGGTTGAAGGAGGGAATTCCAGAGCTTAGTGATTTGGGAACTGATAGCACAGCTATCAACAGTGGAGCAATTAAAATTGGGGATGCTCAAGAGGCCAGAATTGGAGGTGTGCAGATATCTTGGAGGGTTGTAGGCTGGAGGAAATTAAAGAGATGGTTGGAGGTGGGGTGATGGCGAGGTCATGAAGGGATTTGAAAACAAGGTTGAGAACCAATGACACTGGTTTCAGTCTTCCCAATATTTATTGGCGGAAATTAAATGCTCATCCAGCACAGGATGTCAGACAAGAAGTCTGACAATTCAGAAACAGTTGAGGGTCGAGAGAAGTGGTGACGAGGTAAAGCTGGGTGTCATCAACATACATGTGGAAACTGATGCTGTGCTTTTGGATGATGTCACCGAGTGGCAGCATGTAGATGAGAAATGGGGGTGGTGTGGTGGTCAGGGGAGATATATATTCTTGAGAGACACCAGAGGTAAAGGTGCAGGAGAGAAAAGAGAAGCCATTGCAGGTGGTTCTCCGGCTATGACTAGATAGAGAAGAATGAAACCAGGTGAGTGCAGTCCCACCCAGCTGGACAACAGTGGAGATCATAGTAGGCAGCGTGAAGGTTCTCAATGTAATGGAGAAACAAGCCACCAATGCTCAGAAGATGAAGGCCATCACAAGCTTGGTCCCCAAAAGAATCTTGAGAAAATTTGGAAGAAGTGTTAGCCTTGCAAAGAAATTCCAAGGTGAGGAATGTGAGTGAATAATTGTAACCTAGCATGTTTGGAGGCTGCTATTTATACCAGTAGTCACTGGGTGAAAACTTCTGCCCTTCGGCCATGAGCATGGGTCCGGACCATTTCCAGGTCCGGACCCCACTCTGACTGTCAGAGCGCCCACCTGGGAGATCTTCCTGGACGCGGCCAGTTAAGAGGCCGCCTCTGGGTCTGCCATCAAATTAAGGACGGAGACTGGGTCCCTGAGTCTGCAGGCCTAATCAGAGGGACTGCAGCCTTGGAAGGTTGGCAGCCCCACCAGCAGAGGTGCGTGGTGCCACTGTCGGAGGGGGTATGAACATACGAACATACGAATTAGGAGCATGAGTAGGCCACTCAGCCCTTCGAGCCTGCTCCGTCATTCAATAAGGTCATGGCTGAACTGATTACTCCACATTTTCACCTATCCCCGATAACCTTCCACCCCCTTGCTTATCAAGAATGAATCAACCTCTGCCTTAAAAATATTCAGAGACTCTGCTTCTACCGCCTTTTGAGGAAGAGAATTCCAAAGATGCATGACCCTCTGACAGAAAACATTTCTCCTCATCTCTATCTTAAATGGGCGACCCCTTATTTTTAAACAGTGACCCCTAGTTCTAGATTCTCCCACAAGGGGAAACATTCTTTCTACATCCAGCCTGTCAAGACACCTCAGGATCTTGTATGTTTCAATCAAGTCACAGGAAGATAGGAAGGTAGGAACAGGAGTAGGCCATTCAGCCCCTCGAGCCTGTCCTGCCATTCCATGAGATCATGGCTGATCCGCGGCCTAACTCCATATACCTGCCTTTGGCCCATATCCCTTAATATCTTTGCTTAACAGAAATCTATCTATCTCAGATTTAAAATTAACAACAGTTCTAGCTTCAACTGCTGTTTGTGGGAGAGAGTTCCAAACCTCTACCACCCTTTGTGTGAAGAAGTGCTTCCTAACATCTCTCCTGAATGGTCTGGTCCTAATTTTTAGACTATGTCCCCTAGTTTTTGAATCTCCAACCAGTGAAAATAGTTTATCTTTATCTAGCCTGTCTTTTCCTGTTAATATCTTGAAGACTTCAATCAGATCACCCCTTAACCTTCTAAATTCGAGCGAAAACAGGCCTAATTTGTGTAATCTCTCCTCGTAACTTAACCCCTGTTGTCCAGGTATCATTCTTGTAAACCTACGTTGCACTCCCTCCAAGGCCAATATATCCTTAATAAAGGTGTGGTTCCCAGAACTGCTCACAGTACTCCAAGTGGGGTCTAACCAGGGTTTTGTACAGCTGCGGCATAACCTCTGTGTCTTTATACTCCAATCCTCTGGATATAAAGGCTAGCATTCCATTAGCCTTTTTGATTATTTTCTGCACTTGCTCGTGGCATTTTAAAGATCTATGCACCTGAACCCCCAAGTCTCTTTGGACATCCACTGTACTTAACCTTTTCCCATTTAGAGAGTTCTCTGCTCTATCCTTTTTTGGTCCAAAATGGATAATCTCACACTTGCCCACATTGAAATCCATCTGCCACAGTTTTGACCACTCACCTAGTCTGTCAATATCTCTTTGCAATTTTATGTTATCATCTAGACTGTCTACACTGCTGCCTAACTTTGTATCATCAGCAAATTTGGAGATATGACTTACTATGCCATCATCCAAGTCGTTAATGAATAATGTGAATAATTGAGGTCCCAACACGGATCCTTGCGGCACACCACTAGTCACATCCTGCCAATTGGAGTACTTACCCATTATCCCCACTCTTTGTCGCCTACCACTCAACCAACTTCCTAACCATGTCAATAATTTGCCCTCAACTCCATGGGCTTCTACCTTAGTTAACAGTCTCTTATGTGGAACTTTATCAAATGCCTTTTGGAAGTCCATATAAATAACATCCATGGACACTCCCCTGTGCACTACCTTAGTCACCTCTTCAAAAAATTCAATGAGATTTGTCAGGCAAGACCTTCCTGTCATGAATCCATGCTGGCTGTCCCTGATTAACTGAAATTTTTCTAGGTGTTTAGTCACCCTATCCTTGATTATAGACTCCAGCAACTTGCCCACCACAGATGTCAGGCTAACTGGTCTGTAATTTCCTTAGTTCCCCCTTTCACCCTTCTTAAAAAATGGAGTGACATGTGCAACTTTCCAATCCAGAGGGACCACTCCTGAATCTAGGGAACTCTGAAAGACATTAGTTAGGGCATCTACAATGTGCTCCCTTACTTCCTTTAACATCCTCTGACAGAAACCGTCAGGTCCTGGGGATTTCTCACTCTTTAGCTCCATTAATTTCTTTGTTAGTGATGTTTTACTTACGTTAATTGTACTAAGTCCCTGTACCCTATTGGCTATTAATTTTTTCAGGACTTCCGGCAAGTTATCCTCCTTTTCAACTGTAAATATTGAGGCAAAATAATTGTTCAACATGTCTGCCATTTCCCCATTATCAATGACAATATCTCTATTTTCAGCTTTTAGTGGGCCTACATTGCTCTTGATCACCCATTTTCCCTTTATGTAACTATAAAATTTCTTCTTATTGATTTTGATGTCCCTTGCAAGTTTCCTTTCATAATTTCTTTTAGTAGCTCTTATAAGCTGCTTTGTGACCCTTTGCTGGTCTTTGTATCGATCCCATTCGGCCGGATCTGTGCTACGTTTTGCATTTTTGTAAGCCTTTTCTTTTTGTTTTATGCTATCCCTAATCTCTTTAGTTGTCCATGGCTGTTTTTTCTGTGAAGTGGAGCTTTTTCCTCTCAGGGGTATATACTCGCTCTGTATTTGGTTAAATGTTTCTTTAAATATTCTCCACTGTTCTTCAGTTGTTTGACCCATTAATAGATCTTCCCAGTTTACCGTGGACAGTCTCTGTCTCATCCCGGTAAAGTTAGCCTTACCCAAGTCTAAAATTCTTGTAGCTGATTCGTGCTTTTCACTTTAAAACGCTACCGTGAATTCGATCATGTTGTGATCACTATTTGATAAATGTTCACGCACAGTTAGGCTACAAATTAAATTTGGCTCATTATTCTTAACTAAATCTAATATTGCCTGTCCCCTTGTTACATCTAGGACATATTGCTGTAGGAAACTATCCCGGACACATTCCAGAAATTCACTACCTTTCTGACAGGTGCTAGTCTGCCTCTCCCAATCTATGTGTAGGTTAAAATCCCCCATTAATACTACTCTGCCTTTGTTACACACGTGCCTAATTTGTGCATTTATACAATCTAACACCTCAGAACTGCTACCAGGGGTCTATACACAACACCTATTACAGTTTTAGATCCTTTTCTGTTCCTCAATTCCACCCATAAGGTCTCCACTGGATACTTTCCCCTCATTATATCCTCCCTCACCAATGAGGTGGTATTATTTCTAATCAGTAAGGCTACTCCACCCCCTCTGCCATTTTCCCAGTCCCTCCTGTAAACTTTATAACCAGGTATATTTAGTTCCTAGTCCCGACCATCCTGCAGCCACGTCTCCGCAATGGCCACCACATCATAACCTTCCATTTGAATTTACGTCTGCAGCTCATCTAGTTTATTCCTTACACTCCATGCATTTGTATATAGAACTCTTATTTGGGCTATACCCCCTAACCTGTCCCTCAGCACTGATGCTTTATTCGCCTGTTTATTATTTCTCTCTTCTGGTTTAACCAGTATACTTCTTGCAGTTTGGTAACAATCAGCCTCGCCACTAACCTGCACTCCTACCTTCTCCTTGAACTTCCTGTTTTCCAGGCAACTGAACCCTTCCCCCCACTATTTAGTTTAAAGCCCTATCTACAGCCCTAATTATGTGATTCTCCAGGACTCTGGACCCAGCATGATTCAGGTGGAGCCCGTCCCATCGGAACAGCTCCCTCCTTCCCCAGTACTGGTGCCAATGTCCCATGAATCCGAACCCATTTCTCTCACACCAATCTTTGAGCCACGCATTTATCTCTTTAATCTTATTGACCCTTTGCCAATTTTCTCGTGGTTCAGGTAGTAATCAGGAGATTATTACCTTTTTGGTTCTGCTTTTTAATTTAGCCCCTAGCTGCTCATATTCCCTCAGCAGAACCTCTAACCTCATTCTGTCTATATCGTTGGTACCTACGTGGACCACGACAACTGGATGTTTCCCCACCCACTCCAAGTTCCTCTGCAGCCCAGATGAGATATCCTGAATCCTGGCACCAGGTAGGCAACAGAGCCTTCAGGACTCTTAATCCTGACCACAGAGAACAGTGTCTATGCCCCTAACTATACTATCCCCAATTACGACTACATTTCTCTTTTCTCCCCCCCCCCCCACTTGAATGGCTCCTTGTACCACGGTGCTGTGGTCAATTTGCTCATCCTCCCTACAGTCCCTGCTCTTGGTCCACATAGGGAGGAAGAATCTCGAACCTGTTGGACAAGGACAATGGCTGAGGCTCCTGCAGCACTACCTCCTGGATCCCTCAACCTGCCTCACTCATAGTCACACCCTCCTTTCCCTGACCACTGGCTGAATTCAAGGTTGTTAATCTAAGCGGTGTGACTGCCTCCTGAAACACAGCGTCCAGGTAACTCTCCCCCTCCCTGATGTGTTGCAGTGTCCGAAGCTCAGACTCGAGCAGCCAACACATGCTACAGATGTGTTCGCCAGGAACCACAATGGGGTCCATCAGCTCCCACATCATGCAGATACAGCACATCGCCTGGCCCAGCATCTCTATTTTATTTAATTAGATTTTAATTTGTTTTTTAAATTTCCCACTGGTCTTTAGTTTTTAATCTGTAAAATATTTCTCCTATTCACCTTTAATCTGAAATCAATTTAGAATAGGTTATTCAAATTAGCAGTTACTTACCAACCAATGAACTTACAGTTTTCCTGTGATGTCATTCTTTGTTTTTTTTCATTCTGTTTTTACTCCCTTAAATTACCCAAAAATTAGATTTACTCCAGGAACCTTGATTCCCCTCAAAAGAAAAGTACTACCCACTATATTAAAAAAGAACTGTAGACCTTTCTCTTTCCTCTAGTTACGAACCCAGCTGTTTAGAGATATTCCCTAACAGCTGTTACTCACCAACCAATCACCTTGCAGCTTTCCTGTGATGTCACTGTTGACTATTTTTCAAACCTCTGGCGCTATCTGAGTGAACTCTCGCTCTCTCTCCCGGTCTCTTTATACTCTGGCTCCGCTCCCGTTGTTTCCCGTTGTCTGAATGAACTCTCGCTCTCTCTCTCCCGGTCTCTTTATACTCCGGCTCCGCTCTCGCTGTTTCCCGCTGTCTGAGTGAACGCTCTCTCTCTCCCAGTCTCTTTATACTCCGGCTCAGCTCTCACTGTTTCCCGCTGACTGAGTGAACTCTCTCTCTCTCTCTCTCTACTGGTCTCTTCATACTCTGGCTCAGCTCTCACTGTCTCCTGCTGTCTGAGTGAACTCTCTCTCTCTCTCCCAGTCTCTTTATACTCCAGCTCCGCTCTCGCTGTTTCCCGCTGTCTGAGTGAACTCTCGCTCTCTCTCCTGATCTCTTTGTACTCCGGCTCCACTCTTGCTGTTTCCCGCTGTCTGAGTGAACTCTCTCTCTCCCAGTCTCTTTATACTCTGGCTCAGCTCTCACTGTTTCCCGCTGTCTGAGTGAACTCTCGCTCTCTCTCCCGGTCTCTTTATGCTCCAGCTCCACTCTCGCTGTTTCCTGCTGTCTGAGTGAACTCTCGCTCTCTCTCTCCCGGTCTCCTTATACTCCTGCTCCGCTCTCGCTGTTTCCCGCCGTCTGAGTGCAGTCGCCTCTTACTCTTCGAAATTCCAGCGGATACAAACATAGCCTGTCCAATCTTTCCTCATAAGACAGCCCACCCATTCCAGATATTAGTCTAGCAAATCTCTGTACTGCCTCCAACGCATTTACATCCTTCCTTAAATAAGGAGACCAGTACTGTACACAGTACTCTTGATGTGGTCTCACCAATGCCCTGGTATAGCTGAAGCATAACCTCCCTACTTTTGTATTCAGTTCCCCTCGCGATAAACGATAACATTAGAGTCATAGAGTCATAGAGTTATACAGCACAGAAACAGGCCCTTCAGCCCATTGTGTCTATGCCGGCCATCAAGCACCTAACAATTTTAATCCCATTTTCCAGCACTTGACCCGTAGCCTTGTATGCTATGGCATTTCAAGTGCTCATCTAAATACTTCTTAAATGTTGTGAGCGTTCCTGCCTCTACCATCTCTTCAGGCAGTGAGTTCCAGATTCCAACCACCCTCTGAATGAAATTTTTTTTCCTCAAATCCCCTCTAAACCTTATGCCCCTTATCTTAAATCTATGCCCCCTGGTTATTGACCCCTCTGCTAAGGGAAAAAGTTTCCTCCTATCTAACCTAGCAATGCTCCTCATAATTTTGTATACCTCAATCAGGTCCCCCCTCAGCCTTCTCTGCTCTAAGGAAAACAACCCTAGCCTTTTCAGTCTCTCTTCATAGCTGAAATGCTCCAGCCCAGGCAACATCCTGGTGAATCTCCTCTGCACCCTCTCCAGTGAAATCACATCCTTCCTGTAGTGTGGTTGTACACAGTACTCCAGCTGTGGCCTAACTAGCATTTTATACAGCTCCATCATAACCTCCCTGCTCTTATATTCTATGCCTCGGCTAATAAAGGCAAGCATCCCATATGCCTTTCTATTAGCTTTCCTAATTACATGCTGTACCTGCATACTAACCTTTTGCGATTCATGCACTAGGATACCCAGATCCCTCTGCATCTCAGAGCTCTGCAATCTTTCACCATTCAGATAATATGCTTCTTTTTTATTCTTCCTGCCATAGTGGACAATTTCCCACTTTCCCACATTATACTCTATTTGCCAGGTCTTTGCCCACTCACTTAATCTATCTATATCCCTTTGTAGCCTCCTTATGTCCTCTTCACAAGTTACTTTCCTACCTATCTTTGTGTCATCAGCAAATTTAGCAACCATACCTTTGGTCCCTTCATCTAAGTCATTTATATAAATTGTAAAAAGTTGAGGCCCCAGCACAGATCCCCATGGCACACCTCTCATTACATCTCGCCAACCAGAAAAGGACCCATTTATGCCTACTCTCTGTTTCCTGTTAGCTAGCCAATCTTCTTTTCATGCCAATATGTTACCCCCTACACCATGAGCATTTATTTTCTGAAATAACCTTTGATGTAGCACCTTATCAAATGCCTTCTGGAAATCTAAGTACAATACATCCACCAGTTCCCCTCCATCCACAGCACATGTAACTCCTTCAAAGAACTCCGATAAATTGGTTAAACATGATTTCCCATTCACAAAATCATGTTGACTCTGCCTGATTACCTTGAATTTTTCTAAATGCCATGCTATAAGATCTTTAATAATAGCTTCTAACATTTTCCCTAAGACAGATGTTAAGCTAACTGGCCTGTAGTTTCCTGCTTTCTGTCTCCCTCCTTTTTGAATAAAGGAGTTACATTCGTTATTTTCCAACCTAATGGAACCTTCTCTGAATCTAAGGAATTTTGGAAAATTAAAACTAATGCATTGACTATCTCACTAGCCACTTCTTTTAACACCCTAGGTTGAAGTCCATCAGGACCCGGGGACTTGCCAGCCTGCAGCTCCAACAATTTATTCAGTACCACATCCCTGGTGATTGTAATTTTCTTGACTTCCTCCCTCCCTTCCATTTCCTGACTTGCAGATAAAACTGGGATGTTACTTATATCCTTAATAGTGAAGACCGATGCAAAATACTTGTTCAATTCATCTGCCATCTCCTTATTATCCATTATTAATTCCCCAGACTCACTTTTTATAGGACCAACACTCACTTTGTTAACTCTTTTCTTTTTTAAATATCTATAGAAACTTTTACTATCTGTCTTTATATTTCTAGCTAGCTTTCTCTCGTACTCTAATTTTACCTTCCTTATCAGTCTTTTAGTCATTCTTTGCTGTTTTTTATAATCTGTCCAATCTTCTGACCTGCCTCCCATCTTTGCGCAATTATAGGCTTTTTCTTTAAGTTTGATACTATCTTTAACTGTTTTAGTTAACCACGGATGGCAGGTCCCCCCTTAGAATTTTTCTTTCTTGTTGAAATGTATCTATTCTGTGTATTCTGAAATGTCCCCTTAAATGTCTGCCACTGCATCTCTATTGACCTATCCATTAACCTGATTTTCCAGTTCACTTTAGCTAGCTCTGCTTTCATGCCTTTATAATGTCCCTTATTTAAGTTTAAAATACCCACTCTTCTCTACCTGAAACTGAATGTAAAATTCAATCATATTATGCTACCTAGGGGCTCCTTAACTATGAGGTCATTAATTAATCCTATCTCGTTCCACAATACCAGGTCTAGCATAGCCTGCTCTCTGGGTGCTTCCATCTTGGGTGTCCTCTGAAGAGGTTACAATTAAACGATGGCCACAGCTGCGAGGCCATCCCTGTGGAGAGGAAACCCTCATGCCAGCTACCGGCAAGCTGCCTCCAGGCACCTGTCGTCTTGGCCCTCAGTGGATGGCCTGTCTACTGCCAGGAAGATCCCAGCGGCGGCCCCAATCAGCCCACAAATGGGCACTTACTTACACAGATTGCCTACCTGCCATTGCCGTGCAAGTAGCCTCTGCAGGTGATGGGCCATCTCTGGCAACATAACCCGGAGGCAGGAGCATGTTGGCCTGCTGGCCCAGTGCCAACTTCGGTGAAATTCCTCTGGTCCTGCCTTCAAGACTGCCCCCACAGGGACCAGGAAGATTCCGCCCACTGGAAAGAATCTCAGTAAGCTACAGGTACTAGATACTTAAGTGCCACAGTACTTAACCTAATTGGAACTACAGTAACCTGCAATTGCAGAACAAGGGAAATTACAAGCATAGAAACATAGAAACATAGAAAATAGGACCAGGAGTAGGCCATTCGGCCCTTTGGGCCTGCTCCGCCATTCAAAAAAGATCATGGCTGATCGTCTAATTCAGTACCCTGTTCCCGCTTTCTCCCCATATCCCTTGATCCCTTTGGCATTAAGAAATATATCTATCTCCTTCTTGAATATATTTAATGACTTGGCCTCCACTGCCTTCTGTGGTGGAGAATTCCACAGGTTCACCACCCTCTGAGTGAAGAAATTTCTCCTCATCTCGGTTCTAAATGGCATACCCCATATCCTGAGACTGTGACCCCTGGTTCTTGACTCCCCAGCCATCGTGAACATCCTCCCTGCATCTAGCCTGTCTAGTCCTGTTAGAATTTTATAGGTTTCTATGCGATCCCCTCTCATGAATATAGGTCTAGGCGACCCAATCTCTCCTCATGTGTCAATCCTGCCATCCCAGGAATCAGCCTAGTAAATCTTCTTTGCACTCCCTCCAAGGCAAGAACATCCTTCCTCAGATAAGGAGACCAACATTGCACACAATACTCCAGATGTGGTCTCACCAAGGCCCTGTATAACTGCAGTAAAACATTCTTGCTCCTGTAATCAAATCCTCTTGCAATGAAGGCCAACATACCATTCGCCTTCCTAACTGCTTGCTGCACCTGAATGCTTGCTTTCAGCGACTGGTGTACAAGGACACCCAGGTCTCGTTGCACCTCCCCTTTTCCCAATCTATCACCATTCAGATAATAATCTGCCTTTCTGTTTTTACAACCAAAGTGGGCAACCTCACATTTATCCACGTTATACTGCATCTGCCATGCATTTGCCCACTCACCCAACTTGTCCAAATCACACTGGAGCCTCTTTGCATCCTCCTCACAGCTCACATTCCCCCCCAGCTTTGTGTCATCTGCAAACTTGGAAATGTTATATTTAGTTCCCTCACCCAAGTCATTAATACATATTGTGAGCAGCTGGGGCCCAAGCACTGATCCCTGCAGTACCCCACTAGTCACTGCCTGCTACCTGGAAGAAGACCCGTTTATTCCTACTCTCTGTTTCCTGTCTGTCAACCTGTCTGTCTCTCAATCCATGCCAGTCAGTATATTACCCCCAATCCCATGTGCTTTAATTTTGCACACTAACCTCTTACGTGGGACCTTATCAAAAGCCTTCTGAAAATCCGAATACACCACATCCACTGGTTCTCCCTTATCTATTCTACTAATTACATCCTCAAAAAACTCCAGTAGATTTGTTAAGCATGATTTCCCTTTCGTAAACCCATGCTGACTTTGTCCAATCCCGTTTATGCTTTCCAGGTGTTCTGCTATCACATCCTTTATAATAGACTCTAGCATTTTCCCCACTACTGATGTAAGGATAACTGGTCTGTAATTCCCTGTTTTTTCTCTCCCTCCTTTTTTAAATAGTGGGGTTACATTTGCCACCCTCCAATCTGTAGGAACTGCTCCAGAGTCTATAGAATTTTGGAAGATGACCACCAATGCATCAACAGAGAATCAGCACAGGATGATTCATAAAAGGATAACCTCAAATGGTGTAGCTGAAAAAAACTGCCAACCATTATTGACACACAGGGCTGAATATTACAACTCCCCTGATGTCAGGGGGCACAAAATGCCTCTGGGAGAGGACCGTCACTCTGCTTATGTCAAAAAATGGAAATGAATGAATAAATGACTTATCCACTCCTGTCGTCTGTTCTGGAATGATATTGGTGATGGTGACCGGCGCTCCCGCCCCTTTGGATCTCCATCCGGAGATCCGAGGCGGGATACTGGTGAGGAAGTGGGAGCAGGTAAGTTTTTCAGTGCGGGAGAGGGAGGGCAGCAGGGTCAGATTAATTTCATTGGTCTAGGGGATGGTGGGAAGGGGTAAAGTTTAAAGTTGATGAACTTTGGGGGGGGGAAGGTCAGCAGCACGAGGTAAGTGTTTTGAGGGGGGGGGAGGGCAGGTAGTTACTTCTATGCTTCTTGGGAGAGGATGGGAGAGGATCAGGATCACTTTATGTGTTTTATTTAAAATGAGTATTCCTTTCAAAATTTAAATTGCAATGTAGGGCTCGAGCCCTTTAAAAATGACGTTGGCGCCTGCACAGTAGTGGCTGACGCCATTGCCCGGGATGGACAGCCCGTTCCCTCCACATCACGGGGATGGGGCTGTCTGCCCCAGCCATTTAAATGAGCTGCCGTGTTTAATATTGCGGCGGTTCCGAGACGTGCGGTCTGCATGGGCGGACTGGTATTGTTCACGTCAGTGGTGGACATGTAAAATCTAGCCCACAGTCACACACACCACATTCAGACACACACACACGCACACATGGCTGGATTTTCTTCTCCAGCCGCCGGGATCAGTGGTGGGCGCCGCCATGCTGCCGCGATCTTCCTTGCGATGGCCCAGGATAATAATCCAGTCGGGCTGCCACCCCCCCAATCATGTGGAGGGGGTGGGCTCTCTGATGCCGGCAATGGCGTCAGCTGCCTGTGAACAGGTGCAGGTGCAGGTGCCATTTTTAAAGGGCAGCCAGCCCTGCCAGTTCATTTAAATTTTTAAAGGGCTACCCCACCCATGTACTGCCAATAAATCTATCACTCCTTCCCCCCACAATAACAATTACATTCAAAATTCCCCCTCTCCCCCATCCCCCGATACACTTAACCATCAACACTTAACATAGAAGCATAGAAAATAGGAGCAGGAGTAGGCCATTCGGCCCTTCGAGCCTGCTCCACCTTTCATTATGATTATGGCTGATCATCCAACTCAGTAACCTGTTCCGACTTTCCCCCATATCCTTTGATCCCTTTCTCCCCAAGAGCTATATCTAATTCCTTCTTGAAAACATATAATGTTTTGGCCTCAACTGCTTTCTGTGGTAGTGAATTCCACAGGCTCACCACTCTCTGGGTGAAGAAATTTCTCCTCATCTCAGTCCTGAAAGGTTTACCTCATATCCTTAGACTATGACCCCTGGTTCTGGACTCCCCGACCATTGGGAACATCCTTCCTGCATCTACCCTGTCAAGTCCTGTTAGAATTTTACAGGTCTTCCCTCTCCACAAACTGATCAAAGTACAGAGGTCTCCCCTTCCCACCCTCCCCTACAGTAGTAATTTGCATTAAAGCCCATTCCCCTCCCCCAATCCCCCCACTGCACTAAAAATCACAAGTTCTCCCCTTCCCCACCACAGTAGCGCCTGCTTTCCTTGGATAGGAAAGTGAAGGCATGTGAGTGTCAGCCACCACTTGGACGATCGTGGCCAGAAGGTAAGATTGCTGTTGATTTTATTTAAATGTATTCATTTCATTAATTTAAATATGTTAATCCAGGTCCCATTACCCAGTGGTGGTGGGGGGGCCACCACAGAGCCTCGTCACTGCCAGGAAGATCGGGCCTGGCACTCTTGGCGTCAGGCTGCATGGTGGGCTGCTGCCAGAACAATGTATCAGGCATAGAAAGGCCAGTGGGATACTTTTCCAAAAAACTAAATCAACAACAAAAAAGATATTCAACAGTGGAAAAAGAAACCTTGGGCTTATTATTAGCTCTTAAACATTTTGAGGTCTATGTCTGCCATGACTACAGAAAGACACAAGTATATACTGATTTTAACTCCCCAGCCTTTGTGGAAAAATTCAGAAACAAAATGCCAGACTATTCCGATAGAGTTTACCATTGCAACCTTATCATGTAAAGATTATTCACATTGCGGTTCAACATAATGTAACCGCAGATGCTTTGTCTAGGATCTAACTTTGCTTTGAGTTGGAGTGCAAAGATGATACAAAGCCGAACTGTATTAGCTACAGGTAAAGAGTGAATGAGAATGAGTGTGTAAATGTGTTCTAATATATTTCATCTTCTGTTTTTTATCTACACTTTGTAATGAAACACATTTAAAAATGGTGTTTCATTCCTCCAAGGATGGAGGTGTCATGAGAGATTTTTGAAAAAATATGTTTTTAAGGACTCATATTTGAATTGTGGAAATGGATTCATTGGGAAGTCTGAAGCAATGCTGGACTTTGTTTATTCACTGGGGTCATTGAAAGGACACTTGACTGTGAAAACAATTACTGGTAGAATCAAGGAGTGCTAAAAACAACCTTTACTGGAGATCAGCTGCCTTAAGATAAATAAACAACAGGAACCTTGGACTAAGGGGAGATGTTTACAGAGAAACCACATATCAAGTTTTATGGAGGTCAGGAGGTTGACTTTCAGTTTGGGGTTCGGATATTGTTTTCAGTTCAGTTGGAGTGTGAACTATTTTGAAGACAGTTGAAGATCAGCCTGCCAAGGAAAAAACACCCAACTCATCACTTTCCTCCTGTCACTGAAAAAGCTCTACATATTCAGTGTGATAACTGAAACCCTTGATGCCACATTTCTCCTGAGAAGCTGGAAAAAACCTGCCAATTTAATTCTCGACACCACCTGAAAAGAAATGCTCCAGAAAAGATCCCAGTGACCCATCTACATGTACTCAGATGCCAGACCAAAAAGGACAACTGACATCTTTCCATACCTTTTCTATCTTCAGGAATTAGCAAGTATTTAGCCAAAGTTTTTTTTGTTGTCTTTTTTCTTTGTAACAGAACACTGCTGAGAGAATTTATTTATTCTTTTCAGTGTACATGTGAGCTTGTGTGTGGCGGATTTAAAAGAGGAACTTTGATATTTCAATCTGTGTGTTAATGCTTTGCTTCATTACAGGTTAAGTCTTGTTATATAATAAACTAATAATTTTGTTGTTTATTAAAGAAACCTGGTTGATGTTTTTATTCTGGGATAAAGAGTAGAGTATATGATTGACTGTATCAGTAACTGGATAAATATTTTAAAAATATATGTTGTGACCTGTGGAGAAGTGGGACTAGAAAAAACAGTGCACTCCTCCCACCTCGGTTGTAACAACACACAGACACAGACACACAAACACCACCCTGACCTAACAACTACAATGCACTCAGGCAGCTCTCAAACATGCTCACAATTTTTCTGCAGCAAGGTAATTTACATCCAGGTAAATTATGCATCAAGTCATAAAACTGCCTTGGTGATTAAAGTACACATCATAAAATATTTTTTCATGCAATTCATATTTATCTTCTTGTTGCAGAAAAAGGTTGTGTTCAACAAAAGACATAAATGCAAATGCATGGAACAGGTCAGCAGACCAAATTTCTCATCACCTTCAAAAACATTAGTGGAGGACATTGGCTGGGAAAGTACACAATTATTGAAATGTACAAGCTGAAGGAAAATAATGTGCTCCAGGTTGGTATAAATATACCTTCACTGTGCAGATGTTTTTCAGCAAGTTTAAAGCAGGTGCCCAAGTGAACCACAAGATGTGTTATTTCCTGTCTATGTCATAACAAAACCATGCCTAACTATGTACATGCACATAATATGTGCTCTTTTCTTATTGGTACAGATAGGCCACAAACCAAAAGTACCAAATCCTCTCAGCAACAAGACTCATCAAAGCTTCACTTCAAAAATGCACCAGTTCACAGTCACACAAAAAGGTCTGAGGAAAGAGAGTAACTTTGCACTGGTGTGGATGAGGCAGAGGTGGTAACTGAAGGACATCTGGACACTTCTGAGCAAAAGTCACACACTCGAAAAGAAATCTGACTTAAAAGCATGGGTAGTCCGATGGATCTCAAGTCACCACCAGTTCCTTTGCTTGCAGCTGCCTTTCGCCAAGTGATAAAAAAGACAAGCAAATGTCTGCAATTGGAAAAAGCCAAATTTTCCTGGCACATATGCAAGACCTCCTGGGCCTGCCACATGGCAAGGTAAGTGGTTGCTGGATCACAAGCAAATCTGCAGCCAACCTTTCAGGAAAGCTCCGTCCTTTCCTCTTCTAAAAGCATATCACATTGCAAAAACAGACATTGAAAAGACAGTGTGGTGAAATTCAGTTTGGCTCATTTCGGGGCTTGAAACAGCTGGGAAGCTGGGAGAACACCAATGCCAGAGGCCTGAGGGTTGTCTGAAATTGGGCCTTGGACCTCATCACCTAATTGCTGGTGAGTTTCAGGTGTCAGTCCCAGGGCAACTTGCTAGTTATATGAGGACAAAGATGGACCAGCTGCCTTCTTAGCAGTGGCCCTCACACAGTCCTAGGGAAGGGTGGTGCCATGACAAGTGTGGGGTGGGGTGGTGAGGCAGGGTGATGAGACAATCAGGAAGAAGGAAGGCAACCAGGCAGAAGGAAGGCAGCTGGTACTGCTGTTTTCCCCAAGTCAGTCTTAAGATCAAAACAGGATTGGATCATCATCTGCTTTCTTTGTTATGACAGCCTGCATATGAAGGACTAAGGCATGGGCCTTAGAGAAGTGTGGCCAAAATCCCTGGAAATTCACTAAAACCAATGAAATCAATGATTGTGGTGAAAATAAATAATTTTCTGCCATCACATTGGCTGTCAAGAAAATATGTAGTACATCAGATGCAATATGTGACACAGTTCTTGAAGAGTTGTTTTAACTTGATTTTTTTTAAAAAAGCTTCCAAACCTCCCATGGTGATGCTTGCAATCTAAAGGTGAGGCAGAGTCTCAGCTGGGACTGAGTGTCAGGGTGACAGTAAGCTCTGAATTGATTAAAAAAAACTAAGATATGGTTTGATTCTCACACAGCATAGCAAGATAAACAAATAAATGTGTCCTACATATGGATATTGTCGCAAAACAAAATATAGAAGGAACAGTGAGGGTCTCATGTAATAATCAGAAATAAAACAGTGTATTAAAAATCTATACTCTTTTTCACATGGGAGACCTGACTTCTGCATGTGAGTACTTTGCTTGTTTACACAGGACTCATTATATTAAGCTTCCAAACATGGAAAATCGATTGCTGGGTAGAGCTCATGGTTTTGAAGCCTAGCAATTGGCCATATTTTGCCAAAAGCCTGCACCTTAGAGAAAAAGCCTTTTGTTCTCCATTTCCAAAGAAAGAACGTAATCCCATAGACACACTGACGCTACATAAAAATGTCACCTAGTTTGATATCTTTAGCACAGGAATGATAAATGATATATGACATCAGGCAGAACTTTGACAGGGGTGTGAAGCTGGCAGTATTGAATTGGTCGCCTGATATACACCTCAACTGACTTTCAGAATGAAAAGGTTTTTCCTCATGTCACCATTGCTTCTTTTGCCAATTACCTTAAATCTGTGCCCTCTTGTTCTCAATCCTTCCACCAATGGGAACAGTTTCTCACTATCTACTCTGTCCAGACCTCTCATGATTTTGAACACCTCTATCAAATCTCCCTTCAACCTTCTCTTCTCAAAGGAAAACTGTCCCAACTTCTCCAGTCTATCCACATAACTAAAGTTCTTCACCCCGGAACCATTCTTGTGAACCTTTTCTGCATTCTCTCCAATGCCTTCACATCTTTCCTAAAGCATGGCACCCAGAATGGGAGACAGTGTTCTATACAAGTTTAAGGTAACTTACTCGCTTTTGTATTCTTTGCCCCTTTTAATGAAGCCTAGGATGCTGTATACTCTATTACCTGCTCTCTCAATCTGTCCTGTCACCTTCAATGATTTATGCACAAATACACCCAGGTCCCTCTGCTCCTGCACCCGCCTTTAGAATTGTACCCCTTATTTTGTATTGTCTCTCTGTGTTCTTCCTGCCAAAATGAATCACTTCATACTTCTCTGCATTAAATTTCATCTGTCACTTTTCCACCCATTCTATCACCTGTCTGTCCCTTTGAAGATTGACATTATCCTCCTCACAGATCATAATGTTATCAAGTTTCATATCACCTGCAACTTTTGAAATCATGCCCTGTATGGCGGCACAGTGGCGCAGTGGTTAGCACTGCAGCCTCACAGCTCCAGTGACCTGGGTTCGATTCTGGGTACTGCCTGTGCGGAGTTTGCAAGTTCTCCCTGTGACCGTGTGGGTTTTCGCCAGGTGCTCCGGTTTCCTCCCACAGCCAAAGATTTGCAGGTTGATAGGTAAATTGGCCATTATAAATTGCCCCTAGTATAGGTAGGGGAATTGAGGGAAGGTGGGGATGTGGTAGGGAATATGGGATTAATGTAGGATTACTATAAATGGGTGGTTGATGGTCGGCATAGACTTGGTGGGCCGACGGGCCTGTTTCAGTGCAGTATCTTAAATAAATAAAGTATACCGAGGTCTAGGTCATTAATATATATCAGGAACAGCAAGGGTCCTAACACTGAGCCCTTGGGGAACTCCACTACAAACCTTCCTCCAGCTCGAAAAACATCCATTAACCACTACTCATTGCTTCCTGTCACTCAGCCAATTTTGTTTCCATGTTGCTACTGTCTCTTTTATTCCATGAGCTATATCTTTGCTCATAGCCTGTTGTGTGGCACTTTATCAAATGCTTTTTGGAAATCCATGTAAACCACATCAACCGCATTACCCTCATCAACCTTCTCTGTTGCCTCATCAAAAAACTCCAGCAAGTTAGTTAAACACAATTTCCCTTCACAATGTTGTGCTGGCTTTCCCTAATTAACCTGCGTTTGCCCAAGTGACTATGAATTTTTGTCCCGAATTATAATTTTTAGAAGCTTCCCCACCACTGAGGTTAAACTGACTGGCCTGTAGTTGCGGGGCTTATCTTTACACCCTTTTTTGAACAAGGGTGTAACATTTGCAATTCTCCAGTCCTCTGGCACCACCCCTGAAGCGAACCTAACTGGTTTTGGTATTATAAAAAACTTGTAATTATTTAAGAGTTTACCCTCATAAATCTCAACAACTCAATATGCATTTATGTCACAAGATAAGGTCCTGTCTGGGACAACTCTGTATGGTGTTCACACTATCAGTATGGAAAGCTCTTTCCTAACATTTTTAAACTAGGTGCAGTGCACGTTATTGCATCCCTCTCATGAGCACAACTTCCTAATATATTTATACTGCTTTAGCAGAGTCCCTTCATACATAATTGTGGCTCATTATGTAGCTTTGTAATTGGTTGCTTAAAGATACAGGAAAATATTTGTCACCCGATGTCGCTTTATAAAGAATGAGGAATTCCAAGTGTTCTTTGCCTCCTTCTGTTCAGATGGATAAGATGGCTTTACAGTTACTGCCACCATGTCTGATTGTGTGGCCTGCCCTCTTTTTGGCTCAGGAGAAAAATGTCCACTTCAATGGGCCTGCTGAGTGGCATGGATGTCGGGAGTTATCCTGAGACACAGCTCCCTCAGCTATGCTTACTGCTGCACTTCCTCAACAAGTTCCGTGATCTGTGTGATCCTTTATCACTGCTCCTCAGGTCCCACCTCCTCCTTCCATATGGTTAGCTCTGGGAAGCAGCGATAAGTAGGGCTGGGGAACACCTGAATTTTGAGTTGCCAGTTCCTTGCAAACTCCTACAGAAACAGAAGAGAAACAAATATTCTGACAGAATCCACAGGGGGTTCCTTGTAAAAAATATGACTTTCTATTACATGGTGTGACATGATACCGGGGTATATAATGACATAGTACAAGACAGAGTGCTTGAGTGTGCAAAAGATTCTGGACATGTAGAATAAGTAGCATCAATAAAAGCTATCCTGGATGTGTACAATACCATATATGAACCATATTATTCCACCAACCCCCACCCCCCCACCCCATACATTCTAGCCTCATTATTTTGAGGACTAATTCTTCAAGCTTAGTTAGGCGCTTTGGATTGGATGACCCGCCTCCTGTTACTCATATCTCTGTGTTATGGGCTTCCTTTCTCTTGACATTTGGAGACCATAGGCATGCAAGTTACTGCTGGTACAAATATTAGTAGGCTCTCTTCTGAACCTGAGTTACAATATTACAAGATTTACTTGAATGATGCAGTATGGTATATACATTAATGTAGTCCAGTAAGGCTAGGTTTCTCAAATGCTTAGAAATTCAAGATGCATCTGTTTAAGCTGAAAGGGTTTGTTGAAGGCTTGTTATTCCATTTAACTTGGTGCAGTTAAATGCTGGCAAACTTATTTAGGGTGAAAACTTTGTGTACCCATGATTGATTGCCCTGCTCAAAGCTGACAGTGTGTTGATCTGCTCAGTGATCTTGCTGCAATATTATGAAGAGGGTGCCTTTTTAAAAAAATCATTTGTGGGATGTTGGCATCACTGACTCAGCCAGTGCTTATTGCCCATCCCCAATTGCCATTGGCTTGCTCGGCCATTTCAGCAGGCATTTAGGAGTCAACCACATTGCTGTGGGTCTGGAGTCACATGTAGGTACAGCTGGCAGATTTCCTTCCCTAAGGGCATTAGTTGCATGATTACTATTAGATTAGCTTTTAATACCAGTTTTTTTTAAAAATGATTTCAAGTTTTACCATCTGCTATGGTGGGATTTGAACATATAACCCCAGGGCTCTTAATGACTGGTCTAGTGATATTACCACTACACCACCACCTGTCCAATTCAAACATCAGAACCCTCCTTTGCTGCAACACTTGCAGCATCAACTGCAAATTCCACATCATGAAGACAGCCATTGACCAGCACTTTAGGCTTCAGTTCTGGGGCTGCTTCTGTTCACTGTGCATATCAATTATTTGGATAATAGACCTAGAGGGAGTGATGTCAAAATTTGCAGATGATACCAAAAATAGGAGGTATAATTATTTTTTCAGAAGACAAAAGGAAACTGCAAAGAGATATTTATAAGCTGGGGAAATGGGCTGAAACGTGCCAAACGAAACCTCCACGAAAATGTCAAGCAAAGTCAGCAATCTAATGTTGAATTCCATCATTTGACCTCCCAGTCTAACTGTTCCTCCTGGTCAAACCGCTTTCATTCCCAGCTCCAAAGTTTTTATAGATAATAAATGTAGGTTGCAACGGGACATTGACAGGATGCAGAGCTGGGCTGAGAAGTGGCAGATGGAGTTCAACCTGGAAAAGTGTGAAGTGATTCATTTTGGAAGGTCGAATTTGAATGCAGAATACAGGCTTAAAGACAGGATTCTTGTCAGTGTGGAGGAACAGAGGGATCTTGGGGTCCACGTCCATAGATCCCTCAAAGTTGCCACCCAAGTTGATAGGGTTGTTAAGAAGGCGTATGGGGTGTTGGCTTTCATTAACAGGGGGATTGAGTTTAAGAGCCGCGAGGTTATGCTGCAGCTCTATAAAGCCCTGGTTAGACTACACTTGGAATATTGTGTTCAGTTCTGGTCGCCTCATTATAGGAAGGATGTGGAAGCTTTAGAGAGGGTGCAGAGGAGATTCACCAGGATGCTGCCTGGACTGGAGGGCATGTCTTATGAAGAAAGGTTGAGGGAGCTAGGGCTTTTCTCATTGGAGCGAAGAAGGATGAGAGGTGACTTGATAGAGGTGTACAAGATGATGAGAGGCATAGAGTGGATAGCCAGAGACTTTTTCCCAGGGCAGAAAGGGCTATCTCCAGGGGGCATAATTTTAAGGTGATTGGAGGAAGGTTTAGGGGAGATGTCAGAGGTAGGTTCTTTACACAGAGAGTGGTGGGTGCGTGGAATGCACTGCCAGTGGTGGTAGTAGAAGCAGATACATTAGGGACACTTAAGCGACTCTTGGATAGGTACATGGATGATAGTAGAATGAAGGGTATGTAGGTAGTTTGATCTTAGAGTAGGTTAAAGGGTCGGCAAAACATCGTGGGCCGAAGGGCCTGTACTGTGCTGTACTGTTCTATGTTCTATGTTCTATGTTCTATTTCCCTTTAGACCCAAGAGCTATATCTAACTCCTTCTTGAAAACGTACAATATTTTGGCCTCAACTGCTTTCTGTGGTAGCGAATTCCACAGGTTCACCACTCTCTGGGTGAAGAAATTTCTCCTCATCTCAGTCCTGAAAGGTTTACCCCGTATCCTTAGACTATGACCCCTGGTTCTGGACTCCCACACCATCGGGAACATCCTTTCTGCATCTACCCTGTCAAGTCCTGTTAGAATTTTATAGGTTTCTATGAGATCCCTCCTCACTCTTCTGAACCCCAGCGAATATAATCCTAACCGACTCAATCTCTCCTGATACGTCTGTCCCACCATCCCAGGAATCAGTCTGGTAAACCTTCGCTGCATTCCCTCTATAGCAAGAACATCCTTCCTCAGATAAGGAGACCAAAACTGCACACAATATTCCAGGTGTGGCCTCACCAAGGCCCTGTATAATTGCAGCAAGACATCCCTGCTCCTGTACTCGAATCCTCTCGCTATGAAGGCCAACATACCATTTGCCTTTTTTACCACCTGTTGCACCTGCATGCTTACCTTCAGCGACTGATGTATGAGAACACCCAGGTCTCGCTGCATATTCCCCTCTCTCAGTTTATAGCCATTCAGATAATAATCTGCCTTCCTGTTTTTGCTATCAAAGTGGAGAACCTCACATTTATCCACATTATACTGCATCTGCCATGCACTCACTCAACTTGTCCAAATCACCCTGAAGCCTCTTTGCATCCTCCTCACAACTCACCCTCCTGCCCAGTTTTGTGTCATCTGCAAATTTGGAGATATTACATTTAGTTCCCTCATCTAAATCATTAATACATATTGTGAATAGCTGGGGTCCTAGCCCCAATCCCCACGGTACCCCACTAGTCACTGCCTGCCATTTGGAAAAAGACCCATTTATCCCGACTCTTTGTTTCCTGTCCGCCAGCCAATTTTCTATCCATCGCAATACACCACCCCCAATCCCATGCGCTTTAATTTTACATGCTAATCTCTTATGTGGGACTTGTCGAAAGCCTTCTGAAAGTCCAAATAAACCACATCCACTGGCTCCCCCTCATCAACTCTACTTGTTACATCCTCAAAGAATTTTAGTAGATTTGTCAGGCATGATTTCCCTTTAGTAAATCCATGCTGACTCTGCCCGATTCTACCACTGTTCTCTAAGTGCTCTGCTATAAAAGTGCTTCGTTCCGCACCACAAACTCTGTATCCTAGCCACCGACTCCATTCCTCGCCCTGGCAACTGTCTAAAGCTAAACCAGTTGTTCACAACCTCAAAGTCATACTTGATCCAGAGATGATCTTCCAATCACACAAATAGACCACATATTTCCACCTCTGTACCATCACCAGATTCTGCCACTGGCTCAGCTCATATAATGCTGAAACCTTCATCCATGCCTTTGTTACGTCTCAATTGACTATTCCAATGCACTCCTGGCCGGCCTCCCATGGTGTAAACTCCATAAACTTGAGGTCATCCAAACTCTACTGCCCATGTCCTTATTTGCACCAAGTCCCATTCACCTATCACGCCTGTGCTCACTGACCTACATTGGCTCCCAGTTAAGCATGCCTTGATTTTAAAATTTTCATTATTGTTTTTGAATCCTTCCATGGCCTCACTCCTCCCTATCTCTCTAATCTCCTCTAGCCCTACAACCCTTCCTGATATCTGTGCTCCTCTAATTCTGATCACTTGAGCATCCCCAATTTTAATCGGTCCATCATTGGTGACCGTGTCTTCAGCTGTCAAGGCCCTAAGCGCTGGAATTCCATCCCCTCCAAACCTTTCCAACTCTCTACCTCCCTTTCCTCCTTTAAGACACTCCTTAAAAGCTACCTCTTTGACCAAGCTCTTGGCCATCTGCACTAATATCTCCTTATGTGGCCCAGTATTAAATTTTGCTTTGTAACGATCCTGTGATACACCTTGGGACATTTTATTACATTAAAGGTGCTATATAAATACAAATTGTTGTTGTTGAATGCCAAGGGGAGGTGGTTAGATTCTCTCTTGTTGGAGATGGTCTTTGCCTGGCACTTGTGTGGCATGAAAATTACATGCCACTTATTAGCCCAAGCCTGAATGTTATCCAGGTCTTGCTGCATGCAGGCACAAACTACTTTATTATCTGAGGACTCGCGAATGGAACTGAACACTGTACAATCATCAGTGAACATCTCCACTTCTGACCTTATGATGGAGGGAAAGTCATTGGTGAAGCAGCTGAAGATGGTTGGGCTTAGGACAATACCTTGAGGAACTCCTGCAGCGATGTCCTGGTGTTGAGTTGATTGGCCTCCAACAACCACAGCCACCTTCCTTTGTGCTCAGTATGACTCCAACCAGTGGAGAGTTTTCCCTGATTCCCATTGACTTTAATTTTACTAAGAATCTTTGATGCTACACTCAGCCAAATGCTGCCTTGATGTTAAGGCCAGTCACTCTCACCTCAGCTCTGGAATTCAACTCTTTTGTCCATATTTGGACCAAGGTGGTAGTGAGGTGTGGAACCGAATGGTCCTGGCAGAACCCAAACTGAGCACCGGGGAGCAGGTTATTGCTGAGTAAGTGCCACCTGATAGCACTGTTGATGACACCTTCCATCACTTTGCTGATGATTGAGAGTAGGCTGATGGGACGGTTATTGGCCAGATTGGATGTGTTCTGCCTTTTGTGGACAGGACATATCTGGGCAATTTTCTGCAGTATTGGATCAATGCCAGTGTTGCAGCTGTACTGGAACAGCTTGGCTGGGGCGGGGCAGATTCTGGAGCACAGGTTTTCAGCACTACTGCCGGATGTTGTCAGGGCCCATAGCTTTTGCTGTATTCAGTGTTCAACTGTTTCTTGATATTACATGGTGTCATGTGCACAAGAAATGCAATGATACAAAACTAGGGACAACATCTTAAGAATTATAAAAACTGACTTTATCTTTTAAAAAATTGACCTTTCTTTAAAAAAGTGTGCTCAAAAATGGCCACTGAAGGAAAAGGGGCTAGGCCTTTGTATATTCAAACTGTCTTCAAAGATGTCTATTGCACCCATCCTACACCCATCCCAAAATATTCCAGAATTGAATGGGTTCTTCTGAAACAAAGAAGGTATGAAGTAGCCACATCCTGGATCATTGTGCAATCACCATGGGGGAGACACCAAAGTGTCTCCTACCCGGAGGCGAGACGTAACACAGCTTTACCTTAAAAGGCAGCCTAGAGAGAAATACCCGAAAAGCAGCATCCAAGAATTTTGTTTCCAGCAAACCAGAAGGTACGTGCCTTGCTGTAGAATTCTACATCTACATTTTATAGCAGTGAACTAGAAGTGATCCACTGACTTCAACTGAACTTTCAACCAAGAGAGAAATCTACAATCACCTCAGGCCTGCAACCAACGAGAACTCAATTTCCAAGAGAATTCAAAAGTTTTACTGTGACCTCCCCCGAAACCTATCCTCCACTTATAATTGCTTACCCCTTTTTCCTCTCTATCTGTCTCTTCTTGTGCGTGCGAGAGAATGCGTGAGTGGATGCTGTTGCGACAATTTTGGGATAAGGTGTATTGATCAATAAACAATCGATTTTTCAGTTTTAAACCTACAAGAAAACCTGCCGCTGTCTATTTATTTGACAAATAATACACCAAAGGGATTAAACCCTAATAACAAAACACACATGCTGCGGTCAGGTGGGAGTTGAACAATGGGAATCACCCAGACTTCACCATGTGGCCGTGACAAATGAAGTGAATCAAATTGGCTGAAGACTGGCATCTGTTACAGTGGGGACCTCAGAATGAGCCTGAGATGGATCACTGTTAATTGTTTAATTATCCACCATCATTCATGACTGGACGTGATTGGGATATTGCTCTGATCTGTTGGCTGTGTGATCGCTTAGCTTTCTCTATAGCATGCTACTTCCACTGTTTAGCCTGCATCTAGTCCTGTGTTGTCGGATCACAGGGATGGGACCTCACTTTTAGGTATGCCTGGTGCTGCTCCTGGTATACCCTCCTACTTCCCTCATTGAACCAGGGTTGGTTCCCAAGTTTGATGGTAATGGTAGAGTGAAGGATATGTTGGGTTATGAGGTTACAGATTGTGTTGGAATACAATTCTGCTGTTGCTGATGGCCCACACACTTTGTGGATGCCTGGTTTTGAGCTGTGAGATCTGTTTGGAATCTATCCATGCTACGATCGAGGTGGGAGGAGTGCACTGTCTTTTCGAGTTCCACTTCTCCACAGGTCACAACATATATTTAAATGTTTACCCAGTTACCGATAGAGTCAATCATATACTCTACTCTTTATCCCAGAATAAAATACTCCAACTAGGTTACTTTAAAAAACAAAATTATCAATTTATTATCAAACAAGACTTATCCAGTAATGAAACAAAGCATTAACATACAGATTGAAATATCAAAGTTCCCTTTTTAAGTTCCCCCGCCCCACCACACACACGCGCACGCATGCACGCACGCACGCACGCATGCACGTACACACGCATGCACGCACGCACGCACGCACACACACACAGAGAAAAAATACAAAAATTCTCTCTGCAGAGGTCTGTTACAAAAAAAAGACAAAAAATGAATGTTTTGGCCAAAGACTTGTGAATTCTTGAAGAAAAAAGAGAAGTTATGAATGGAAGTCAGTTGTCCCTTTTGGTCTGGCATCCAG
Organism: Heterodontus francisci; assembly: GCF_036365525.1. Lineage (NCBI taxonomy): Eukaryota > Metazoa > Chordata > Chondrichthyes > Heterodontiformes > Heterodontidae > Heterodontus > Heterodontus francisci. The sequence goes on along the minus strand of NC_090371.1, from coordinate 127,570,172 downwards.
GTATACAGAGACAGGTCACTGGGATCGTTCCTGAAGCAATTCTTTTCAGGCAGTGTTGAGAATTAATCTGGCAGGTTTTACCCAGATTCTCAGGAGAGATGCAGCACCAGGGATTTTAGCTCTCCCACACTGAGGAGAATCTTTTTCTCTCAGAGGGGTTTGAGTCTTTGGAACTCTCTTCCTCAAAAGGCAGTGGAAGCAGAGTCATTGAATATTTTTGAGGCAGAGGTAGATAGATTCTTGATAAGAAAGGGGTGAAAGATTATTGTGGGTGGGCGGGAATGTGGAGTTGTGGTTACAATCAGATCAGCCACGATCATATTGAATGGTGGAGCAGGCTCGAGGTGCCGAGTGGCCTACTCCTGCTTCTAATTAATACATTCGTATGCAAATGTGGGAGGCATGATTGGGAAATTTGCAGATGACACAAAAATTGGCTGTGTAGTTGATAGTGAAGAGGAAAACTGTAGACTCCAGAATGATAGCAATGGTTTAGTTGAGTGGGCGGAAAAGTGGCAATTGGAATTCAATCTGGAGAAGTGTGAGGTAATACAATTGTAGAGGGAAAACAAAGCATGTGAATACACAATAAACGGGAGGATATTGAGATGGATAGAGGAAGTGAGAGACCTTGAAATGCATGTCCACAGGTCCCTGAAGGTGGCAGGACAGGTGGATAACGTAGTGAAGAAGCCATATGGAATGCTTTCCTTTATTGGCTGAGTTATAGAATACAAAAGCAGGGATGTAATCTGGAACTATATAAAATGCTGAAATAAAAACAAGAAATGCTGGAAATACTCAGCAGGTCTAGTAGCATCTGTGGAGAGAGAAGCAGAGTTAATGTTTCATCTTGACCCTTCATCAGAACTGACAAATATTAGAAATGTAAAAGGTTTCAAGCAAGTAAAGCGGGGCTGGGGCAAGAGATAACAAAAGAGGTGTTGATAGGACAAGGTCACAGAGAATAACTGACCAGAAGGTCATGGAACCATGGCAAACGGTATATTAATGGTGTGGTGAAAGACAAAGCATTAGTACAGAAAGAGTGTCAAATGACTGTAAAATGAACAGCCCTGGTTCCAAGCACAAACATGAAAACAAAGTGGTTAGGCACAGTAGAAACTTGTGTAGGGTGGTGTGGTATGGTGTAGTGTGGAGTGGGGTAGTGTGATGCAGTGTAATGTGGGGTGGTGTGGTGTGGAGTGATGTAGGGGCTGTGTAATGTACTATGGGGTTGTATAGAGTTATGCAGTGTAGTTTGGCATGGTGTTGAGTGGTGAGTAGTGGTCAAGCACTACGTGTTGAGAGACGCACGAAAGCTTGGGTCAGCTGCGGAAAAGGCTCAATGGGGAAAGACCACTGTGTAAGGTTCCCCCCACCAAGGTGAACTGAGGGGCTTTATTTTTATTCATTCATGGGATGTGGGCGTTGCTGGCTAGGCCAGCATTTATTGACCATCCCTAACTGCCCTTGAGAAGGTGGTGGTGAGCTGCCTTCTTGAACCGCTGCAGTCCTTGTGAGGTAGGTACACCCACAGTGCTGTTAGGAAGGGAGTTCCAGGATTTTGACCCAGCGACGGTGAAGGAACAGCGATATAGTTCCAAGTCAGGATGGTGTGTGACTTGGATGGGAACTTGCAGGTGGCGACGTTCCCATGCATCTGCTGCCCTTGTCCTTCTAGTTTGTAGAGGTCGCGGGTTTGGAAGGTGCTGTCTAAGGAGCCTTGGTGCGTTGCTGCAGTGCATCTTGTAGATGGTACACACTGCTGCCACTGTGTGTCGGAGGTGGAGGGAGTGAATGTTTGTGGATGGGGTGCCAATCATACAGGCTGCTTTGTCCTGGATGGTGTCGAGCTTCTTGAGTGTTGTTGGAGCTGCACCCATGCAGGCAAGTGGAGAGTATTCTGGATCCATGAAAAACCCCTTCGGCTGTCTGCAGCAAATATGGGTATGCTGCAAAATGTACATGGCATTTAAATGAAATGGAAGGGTTGTGAGGCAACTCACTCCTGTATTGAAGGAAACTGATATCCTTTGCACTCCTTGTATTGTTGACTGGGTACTGTTTTGTATTTTTTACATTTTTTATGAATAAAGTATATTTTGGAAATTTAAAAAAGTGTTGAGTAATGCATTGTAATGTGGGGTGGGGTGGGGTGGTGCAATGTGATGTGGTGTAAGGATTGTGTGTAATGTGGGTGGGGCGCTGTGATGGAGTGTGGTATGTTGTGTCGGGCAGCCTATGGGACAGTAGCGGGAGCGGCCGACTGAGTGAGGGAGTGGCTGAATGACAGATACCTGGAGCGCGTGCCAGGGGGCGGGGTTACAGAAGGAGTACAGACAAAGCAAGGAGATAAAGCAATATAAGTTAATCGGTAAAGGCTGTGTGAATTAATATTGGAAGAGCCGGCGAGCTTTGAGTTGTGTAGTACAGGAGGAAAATTCTGAAGTTTTTGAGAGAAACTTTCAATAAAAACATTACATTTCGACTGTGGAGATCTGATGAGTTTGTTCTGGTTGAAAAAACACTTCCAGCTGTTCACGGAAATCACTCAATGGATCCAGGAGTCGGATCCCAACAGTGTGTTGAAGGTAATGTTCTCCGGCTGTGCTGGAACTTCTGTCTGTAATATTTGTTAATCACTATGAGAGGTGTTCTACTGTATAATGCATAACTTTTATTACTTCTACTGCACAAGTCATACGTGAGCTTTTTCAAGTAGAAATATGTCATAATTTAACTTCAGCCCACAGGTGCAAACATTTTGCAGGTGAAGTGCATGTATATTAAGAGCTACATCTGATTTGGCTGAGATGTCAGAGCACAAAGAGTGAGATTATATATAAATTATAATTTGGAAATAGGTCATTTAACTCCACTAGTTTATGTTGGTGTTTATCCCCCCCAACTGAGCAGTAGTCCTCCTAGTCCTATGTGCTTGCCCTTTCCCCATATCCTGTTATTCCCCTTTAACCACTTGTTTAACCTATTTGTAAATGGTGACATAATTTCTGATTCACTTACTAACTCTAGTAATTTATTCCACAGCCTTACAAACTTCTGGAAAAACAATTTCGTGCTCTAACTTTATATGTAATTTCACCCCTGGACCATTCTCGATTCCCCATTCACTGGAAATAGTCTGGAGAGAAAATGTTACTGTGAAATGGTGGCTATTTGATTGAAATTATAGTGTCTCAAATGGGTGCAGATTGCTTTGATGAATTGAAGTTTGTGAGTGGGGGGGAGGAGGCAGGGATGTTGTGTGGGAGTGACTATTGAGGTAACTTTTGGGGTTCCAGTTACATTTTCAAAATTCAGAAATCATGTTTTTCTACAAAAGATTAAAACCCATTGATTAGAAAGCTGTATTTTAAATATAAAAATGCAAAATTTTATTGGGAGAGGTCAGCACAGTGGTTAGCACCGCAGCCTCACACAGCTCCAGTGACCTGGGTTCGGTTCTGGGTACCGCCTGTGTGGGGTTTGCACGTTCTCCCCGTGACCGTGTGGGTTTCCTCCAGGTGCTCCGGTTTCCTCCCGCATGCCAAAGACTTGTGGGTTGATAGGTAAATTGGCCATTGTAAAAGTTGTCCCTGGTGTAGGTAGGTGGTAGGAGAATTGAGGGAAGGTGGGGATGTGAGAGGGAAAATGGGATAGGATTAGTATAAATGGGCGGTTGATGGTCGCTGCGGACTCTGGCCGAAGGGCCTGTTTAGGTGCTGTATCTCTCGTGACATACGGTCATAGGGTCATACAGCACAGAAACAGGCCCATCGTGTGTCTATGCCAGCCATCAAGCACCTACCTATTCTAAACCCATTTTCCACCACTTGGCCCATAGCCTTGTATGTTAAGGCTTTTCAAGTGCTCATCTAAATACTTCTTAAATGTTGTGAGGGTTCCTGCCTCTACCACTTCTTCAGGCAGTGTGTTCCAGATTCCAACCACCCTCTGGGTGAAAATTGTTTTCCTCAAATCCCTTCTAAACCTCCCGCCCCTTACCTCAAATCTATGCCCCCTGGTTATTGACCCCTCCACTAAGGGAAAATGTTTCTTCCTATCTAATCTATCAATGCCCCTCATAATTTTGTATACCTCAATCATGTCCCCACTCAGCCTTCTCTGCTCTGAGGAAAACAACCCTAGCCTTTTCTGTCTCTCTTCATAGCTGAAATGCTCCAGCCCAGGCAACATCCTGGTGAATCTCCTTTGCACCATCTCCAGTGTAATCACATCCTTCCTATAGTGTGGCGACCAGAACTGTACACAGTACTCCAGCTGTGGCATAACTAACGTTTTATACAGCTCCATCATAACCTCTCTGCTCTTATATTCTATGCCTCGGCTAATAAAGGCAAGTATCCCATATGCCTTCCTAACCACCTTATCTACCTGTGCTGCTGCCTTCAGTGATCTATGGACAAGTACACCAAGGTCCCTCTGTACTTCCTAGGGTCCTACCACCCATTATATATTCCCTTGCCTTGTTAGTTCTCCCAAAATGCATCACCTCACACTTCTCAGGATTAAATTCCATTTGCCACTGCTCTGCCCATCTTACCAGCCCATCTATATTGTCCTATATTATACTTTCCTCCTCACTATTTACGACACCACCAATTTTTATCTCATCCCCGAACTTACTGATCATACCTCCTGTGCTTTCAATGTTTGTGTTTTGCCCCTCAAGGCTTTCATCTACTGATGTTTAATTCCCAACATATTGGTTATGCCTGTGTTGCTGTTTTTGTCTGCCAAACAATGAAGAGTGCAGGAGGGCATGCCAGGCGCAGCACCAGGCATACCTAAAAGTGAGGTGTCAGCCTGGTGAAGCAACAACACAGGAACACTTGCATACCAAACAGCAGAAGCAGCATGCAATAGACAGGACTAAATGATCCCACAGCCAATGGATCGGATCTAAGCTCTGCAGTCCTGCCACATCCAGTTGTGAATGGTGGTGGACAATGAAGCAACTGACAGACGGACGTCCTCAAATATCCCTATCCTCAACAATCAGTGCAAAAGACGAGGAGTGGATGATCCATCTTGGCCTCCTCCTGAGGTCCCCAGCATCACATACGCCAGTCTTCAGCCAATCCGATTCACTCCACATGATATCAAGAAACGGTTGAAGGCACTGGATACTGCAAAGGCTTTGGGCCCTACAACATTCTGGCAATAGTGCTGAAGACTTGTGCTCCAGAGCTAGCTCCGCCCCTAGCCAAGCTGTTCCAATATAGCTATAACACTGGCATCTACCCGACAATGTGGAAAATTGTCCAGGTATGTCCTGTCCCCAAAAAGCAGGACAAATCCAACCCTGCCAATTACTGACCTACCAGTCAATTCTCAATCATCAGCAAAATGATGGCAGGGGTTGTTGACAGTGCTATCAGCACTTGCTCAGCAATAATCTGTTCACTGCTCAGTTTGGGTTCTGCCAGGGCCACTCGGCTCCTGACCTTATTACAGCCTTCATCCAAACATGGACAAAAGAGCTGAACTTGTGAGATGAGAGTGACTGCCCTTGACATCAAGGCAGGATTTGACCAAGTAGGGCATCAAGTAGCACTAGCAAAACTGGAGTCAGTGGGAATCAGAGGGAAAACTCTCTGCTGGTTGGAGTCATACCTAGGAAAATGGTCGTGGTTGTTGGAGATCAATCCTCTCCGTCCCAGGATATCACTGCAGGAGTTCCTTAGGGTAGTGTCCTAGGCCCATCCATCTTTAGCTGCTTCATCAATGACCTTCCCTCCATCAGAAGGTCAGAGGTGGGGATGTTTGCTGATCATTGCACAATGTTCACCATTCGCCACTCCTCAGATACTGAAGCAGCCCATGTCTAGATGCAGCAAGACCTGGACAACATCCAGGCTTGGGATGATAAGTGGCAAGTAACATTTGCACCACACAAGTGCCAGGCGATGACCATCTCAAACAAGAGAGAAGCTAACCATCTCCCCTTATGTTCAATGGAATTACCATCATTGAATTCCCCACTATCAACATCCTGGGGGTTACCATTGACCAGAAACTGAATTGGATCAGCCACATAAATGCGGTGACAAGAGCAGGTCAGAGGGTAGGAATTCTGCAGCGAATAATTCACTTCCTGTCTCCCTAATGCCTGTCCATCCTAATGCCTGTCCATCATCTACAAGGCACAAGTCAGGAATGTGATGGAATGCTCTCCACTTGCCTGGATAGGTTCAGCTCCAACAACACAAGAAGCTCGACACCATCCAGGACAATGCAGCCCGCTTGATTGGCACCCCATCCACCACCTTTAACACCGATGCACAGTGGAAGCAATGTATACCATGTACAAAATGCACTGCAGCAACTCCTTCAACAGCACCTTCCAAACCTGCGATCTCTGCCACTTAGAAGGACAAGGGCAGCAGATGCATGGAAACACCATCACCTGCAAGTTCCCCACCACGCCACACACTGGGCAGAGCAATGTCAAATGGAATTTAATCCTGAGAAGTGTGATGTGATGCATTTTGGGAGGACTAACAAGGCAAGGGAATTTTTGGGGTGGTAAGACCCTAGGAAGTTTGGTGTACTTGTCCATAGATCACCTGAAGACAGCAGCACAGGTAGATAAGGTGGTTAGGAAGGCATATGAGATATTTTGCCTTTATTAGGCAAGGCATAGAATATAAGAGCAGGGAGGTTATGCTGGAGCTGTATAAAACAGTAGTTAGGCCACAGCTGGAGTACTGTGTACAGTTCTGGTCGCCACACAATAGGAAGGATGTGATTGCATTGGAGAGGGTGCAGAGGAGATTCACCAGAATGTTGCCTGGGATGGAGCATTTCAGCTATGAAGAGAGACTGGATAGGCTAGCGTTGTTTTCCTTAGAGCAGAGAAGGCTGAGTGGGGACCTGATTGAGATATAAAAAATTATGAGGGGCATAGATAAGATAGATAGGAAGAAACTTTTTTCCCTTAGTGGAGGGGTCAATGACCAGGGGGCATAGATTTAAGGTAAAGGACAGGAGAGTTAGAGGCGATTTGAGGAAATATTTTTTCACCCAGAGGGTGGTTGGAATCTGGGACTCACTGCCTGAAGAGGTGGTAGAAGCAGGAACGCACACAACATTTAAGAAATATTCAGATGAGCACTTGAAACACCATCGCATACAAGGCTACAGGCCAAGTGCTGGAAAATGGGATTAGAATAGATAGCTGCTTGATGGCCGGCACTGACATGATGGTCCGAAGGGCCTGTTTCTGTGCTGTATGACACCATCCCGACTTGGAACTGTATCGCCATTACTTCATTGTTGCTGAGTCCAAATCCTGAAACTCCTTTCCTAACAGCATTGTTGGTGTACCTACACCCCAAGGACTGCATTGGTTCAAGAAGGTAGCTCACCACCACCTTCTCGAGAGCAATTAGGGATGGGCAGTAAATGCTGGCCTAGCCAGCGATGCCCACATCCCTCTAACTAATTAAAAAAAGTGATTTCACTTAGAAAGTAATTATTTGGCAGTGAATTGCTTTTGTAAATCCTGAGGATATAAAGGATGTTGTTATAATCCCCATGTTTGTTTCGTGAAGTCAGAGTGCACTTGATGCACAATGGGCCATATCAGACGATGAATATCTAGACCCAATCATGTCAGTAATAACCATGTCTTGCTGTACTCAGCAAAATCCTCGAACTATTCCATGATTATCCTGGAAGCCAAAGGCCACACTGAATTTATTTTCTCTCCTGATTTAGTACCTCTTCAATACATCTTTGCCCCACCCTTCTATTCTCACTTCCTGTACTGACTATGAAGAACTCATGGATTTTGTTACCTCTAAGACTGAAGCCTTCTGTGCAGCTGTCCTCTGCTGCAATTCCCCTCCATTCTTCCTAGTCTCCAATTCTAGCATTGACTCACTTCCTTTCTTGCTCACTGCAGATAGGATCATCCATTTCATGAGACTATTTGCTCAATCTCCTCCTTATACAACTTCTAACCACTCAACTACCACCTCCCAATGACTACCCAAGCTGGCTCACATTTTTAACACCTCTCTTGTGATCAGGCACTGTCCCTTTCCCTTTCAAAATTAACACCCTCCACAGAAAATTTATTCTAACCAAACCATTCTCTTCAACTACTGCCCCATCTCTAACTTCTCTCGTCTTTAAGTTCTCAAATTTTTTTATTGCTGCCCAGTGCTCCCAAAGCTCCCTTCCTGTTCACACCCCTTTAGTCATCTTGCTCACAGTGCCAAAACTGCTATAGTTAAAGTTAGAAATGACCTCCTCTAACTTGACTGATCTGTAGTATTTGAGTCAACTGTGCCATCATCCTCCATTGACGCCTCTTTTTTTTTGTTTAACTCTACGGATGGCCCTTGCATGGTTATATTACTGCCTGTTGAAAGGTAGTGAGTGTATCTCTGCCACCTTTCTATTTTTGCTGTCATAAAATACTTCCAGCATCCCCCGCATTCTATCCTTGGCCCCCTTTGCCTCATCTAAATGAGAACTGCAACATTTCATTTTCAAATAGACAGTAACTAGTCGTCTTCAAATAAATCAGCATCCTGCCTAAGCATATCTATTCTCGAGTATATACAAGAAAACCTTCAAAAATGCGTTAAAATATCTTTAGGTATGCAGGAAAAACCTACATAAACTGCCAAAAGATGGTACTCAAATTTTTCAACCATTTAAGCTAACCATTTTTACATTGGAGAATGCGTCTCGCATTGCTGTTTCTATCTTTTGGCACCGAAAGCACTTTTTTGTGCTCTGAATGAATTCTCCCTTCATCAAAAAGTGGCTTTTCACACTATATTTTGCTTAATTGCAAAAAAAAGGTTTCGATGAGTTGATTAGAGAGATGTATTATTTAAAATCCAAAACTAACTTAATTAAAATTCAACTTCTACTGAAGTTGTTTTGGCCATAAGCTCTGTAGTAGCATCACTTAATCGTAATTGAGACATTCAAATACAATTTTGGGAATTTCAAATATTGTGGTAATTTTGTGTATAGATATGAAATAGAAATGCTTTTATTCTGTAGGCCTCCAGGCCAGACAAATCCTATGTATAAAAAGTTGTTTTCCCCTGCAGGTTCCTTCATTTCTTTAGCCTGCCCTTCCACTACTCAATGGGCTTTGTGTCAGATCATCAATATAACCAAAATAAAAGATGGTCACCCCCACAAAACACATGGAAAATTAAATGGGACTGACTATGAAACAGTAACTTGGCCTGAAACACAATACAACTTGTATGTTGGATTGGCCTTAGCAGTTACCTCTAGTCTCTTCATTGGATGCAGTTTTATACTTAAGAAGAAAGGCCTCTTGAGATTGTCTGAAAAAGGAATTACCAGAGCTGGTGAGTCTTCCTTTTTTGTATTGATATAATTTTCTTGGTAAGTTTCAAGGATCACATGGTGTGTATTTACTAGAACTACTGGTTTTGCAGAAATAAGTTCTGGCTAATCAATGCTTTCGTAAAATTTTGAAGTGTAGTTGGCACATGAGCTTAATATAAAACAATAACACGTGTAGATGAGTGTTGTTTCATGGTAGCTTGCAAGCCAAGAGCATGTTATTTTCCTCTATGCAACCAATAAATAACCAGAAATTGCAGGACTGTTGGCCTGGGCTGGCCAGTCAAAGTCTTACACATAGTTCTTTGTTTGGCTGAAGTGAGGTTCCCTGGATGCTTTGTTTACCTGTTCTGCTTACACATTTTGTTTCAGTGCCAAGGTGCAGTAGAATAGTGCATGATGAACAAAACAGGCAGTCCTCCTTCCATTTTGACCCAGCTAAACTATATTTTTGGACTTGATTCTTGTACTTTCATTATGTATTTCTGGATATGGGCTAACAGTTGATTCTTCAGCTATGTCGCAATACACTAATGAAGGTAAAGATCCAAAACTTTTGTTTTATCTTAATGACAAATTAAGCTTTTCATTTTTTTTTTAAAGAAATAGAATGTATTACTCTTAAAATCCTCTGAATGTTAAGGTTTGATTAATTAGATATTTCATGAAAATTGTAATTTTAAAAAATTCATTCATGTTATGTGGGCATCTCTGGCTAGGCCAGCATTTATTGCCCATCCCTAATTGCCTTTGAGAAGGTGGTGGTAAGCTGCCTTCTTGAACCGTTGCAGTCCTAGGGGTATAGGTACGCCCACAGTGCTGTTAGGAAGGGAGTTCCAGGATTTTGACCCAGTGACAGTGAAGGAATGGCAATATAGTTCCAGGTCAGGATGGTATGTGGCTTGGAGAGGAACTTGTAGGTGGTAGTGTTCCCATGTATCTGCTGTCCTTGTCCTTCTAGGTGGTAGAGGTTGTGGGTTTGGATGGTGCTGTCTAAGGAGCCTTGGTGCATTGCTGCAGTGCATCTTGTAGATGGTACACACTGCTGCCCCTATGCATCAGTGGTGGAGGGAGTGGATGGGGTGCCAGCCAAGTGGGCTGCTTTGTCCTGGATGGTGCTGAGCTTCTTGAGTGTTGTTGGAGTTGCACCCATCCAGGCAAGAGGAGAGTATTCCATCACACTCCTGACTTGTGCCTTGTAGATGGTGGACAGGCTTTGAGGAGTCAGGAGGTGAGTTACTCGCCACAGGATTCCCAGCCCGTAACCTGCTCTTGTAGCCATGATATTTATGTGGCTACTCCAGTTCAGTTTCTGGTCAATGGTAGTCCCTAGGATGTTAGTGGGGAATTCAGTGATTGCAATGCCATTGGATGTCATGGGGAGGTGGTTAGATTCTCTCATTGGGAGATGGTCATTGTCTGGCACTTGTGTGGCATGAATGTTACATACCACTTATCAGCCCAAGCCTGGATATTGTCCAGGTCTTGCTGCATTTCTGCACGGGCCGCTTCAGTATCTGAGGAGTCACGGATGGTGCTGAACATTGTGCAATCATCAATGAACATCCCCACTCTGACCTTACGATTGAAGGAAGGCTATTGATGAAGCAACTGAAGATGGTTGGGCCTAGGACACTACCCTGAGGAACTCCTGCAGTGACATCCTGGGACTTAGAAGATTGACCTCCAACAGCCACAACCACCTGCCTTTGCGCTAGGTATGACTCCAACTAGCAGAAAGGTTTCCCCCGATTCCCATTGACTCCAGTTTTACTAGGGCTCCTTAATGCCATACTTGGTCAAATGCTGCCTTGATGTCAAGGGCAGTCACTCTCACCTCACCTCTTGAGTTCAGCTCTTTTGTCCATGTTTGAACCAAGGCTGTAATGAGGTCAAGAGCTGAATGGCCCTGGTGGAACCCAAACTGAGCATCAGTGAGCATCTTATTGCTAAGCAAGTGCCGCTTGATGGCACTTTCGACGACACCTTCCATCGCTTTACTGATGATTGAGAGTAAGTTGATGGTGCGGTAATTGGCTGGGTTGGACTTGTCCTGCTTTTTGTGCACAGGACGTACTGATCAATTTTCCTCATTGCCAGGTAGATGCCAATGTTGTAGCTGTACTGGAACAGCTTGGCTCGGGTCGCGGCAAGTTCTGGAGAACAGGTCTTCAGTACAATGGCCGGAATGTTGTCAGGGCCCATAGCTTTTGCAGTATCCAGTGCCTTCAGTCGTTTCTTGATATTTATCTCATATGCAGTCACTTTCATGATTACAGCAAGTTTACATGAACTGCTTCTAGATTGTAGTGAGAAACTGTGCAAAATGCTATTTGTTTAAGTTGATCAATTAGGTGAGAGTTAATTGATTGCTTTTTTAATAATGTAAAGTTATTGAATTCTTTTTAGTAATGAGTCTGGCACTGAGTTTTCACCCATCCACCTCACTAACCTTCCCTCCCAAGACATTTGCTGGGAGTTAACTCGCTAGCTTTCCTTCTACCCCACTCACCCGCCTACTGCTGGACTCTTGGCGTCCACCACTGCATCGATAATCCCAATTTCCTTCCATACTGTTCTTCCACTTGTAAACAAGTGTCGTGCCATCCATGACCTTATTGTGGATAATTACATTGATATCGTGGCTTTGACTGAAACTAGGCTCATGGGTGGTGCACCTTGCTACTTCACCTGGCTATGTTTTCCACCTGTTTCCCTGCCCATACTACCAAATTACACTTTGACTTCTCTGGCTAAACCTCTGGCATGTTATCCTTCAAGAATCTCTGCCTGTTCCACACCTCTAGTTTCTCCTTTTAACAATGATCTTTTACCACTGCCCCGCCCACCCCCTGCAGGTTCTATCATGAATTTCTCTGATATCTTTCCTTTGTTCCACCCTTAGCCCTCTGCACTGAATCACTTCTCATTCTTTGTGATTTCAGTCTTTATCTCAAGACCTTTGAATTCACCATTCTCCTGTCCTCACTAAACCTCTCACTCCATATAAATTGTCCTACCCATATTAACGGGCACCCTGTTTAATTTGCTGTCTCCCATAACTTCTCTACTCCCATGGTCTTAATCAATGACAAGGCCATTTCCAACCACTTTCTTGTATCCCACACCACCCACATACACCTACTCTAGTTCAATTCCACTTCCTTCCATACCTGCCTGGAAGAACTCTGCCTAAGTCATTTACAGCTACACAATGAAATTCCCCACTGCCTCGCATTTGGCCTTCAATTCATGATATCTCTGCACCTGACAATTTGCTCAACCATTTTGTTACTTCCCATCTTTGATGTCCTTGTCCTCAGAAAAGTTTTCACTCCCATCCTGATCATTCCTCCGGTATGAATCCCTTTTCTGGTTCCTCTAATCCAAGGAGGGCACAGCTGGCTTAACCGTCATTGCCAGACCTGTCTGGACAGTATCAACATCTATAGGGCTCCATTCTCTTCTGGTAAAACAATCTTCCATCCTAACATTATCCTGGAGAGTGTAGGAAATAGGAGCAGGAGTAGGCCATTTGGCCCGTTAAGCCTGCTCTGCCATTCAAACAGATCATGGTAAACCTAACCTTGGCTGCCTTTTCTTCATTCTCGCCAGTTTTCTAGATTCCCCAGCCCTGCCCCCTCCACACTCATCATGAACACAAAGCTTTGTGCTCTTTAACTTTCATCATCAAGATAGACCATCCATTCTACTGCTACTGCCTCCCCCAACCTGCCCCTTTTCCACCAAGGCTCGCAGTTCCCTCCTGCTCTCACCCCTATCTCTCTGATGTCATTTCTGATCTCTCAACTTCATTCCAACTAAATCACTGTTCAGCTAACTTTCCTTCTGGCCCTCATAATCCCTTCCCTAAGGATACTACTACCATCACCACCTCTTCAAAAAAAAAAAAAAAACACCCTCAACTCTCCTGCCCTTAGAAACAGTGCTCCATTTCCTACCTCTCTCCTTTGCAAGTCTTTGAATGTGTTATTGGCTACTAAATCTGAGAGTTCTTTGAGGAGATGGCAGATATGGTATAATAGGGAAAATGCAGTGAACAGGATGCACATAGACTTTCAGAAAGCCTTTTATAAGGTGTCAGGCAGGAAACTATTGAAGATTGAGGAATGCAAATTGGCTAGGGTAGGATTGCTAGAAGGAGGGGAAGCTAAGAGTGGATGTTCAGGGCAGTTTCTCCGCATGGTTAGAAGTGGGCAATGGTGTCCCCCCTAGATTCTGTTCTGGGACCATTCCTGTTCACTATGCACATGAACAACTTGGATAAGGGACGAGATGGAGTGATGTCAAAAATAGGAGGCGAGGGGGTATTGGTAAGGTAGTACAATAGTCAAACAAGCAGTAGATGGAAATCAATGTCAGTAAATGTGAGATGGTGCATTTTTTTTTTTAAACTTCAAGGGGCAAAGCTGGGTGATGTGGAAGAGTGGAGGATTTGTATGTTCAAGTTTACAAGACATTAAAAGCAGCTCCTCAAGTGGGTAAGGCCATAAAAAATCCTATTGACAAATGATTTTATGTATGAGATATAGACTATAAAAGTCAATTGTAATGGCAGATCTATATAAAACTTTCTGTCACCTGAGCGTAAGAAATGTTTTGTTGTTCAGAACTCAGAATTGATGTGTGTATTTGTCTTCAGCATCTCATCTTCAGATTTCAAACTAATTTTTGTGTGTTCTATGTGAAAATGTAACATTAGTTGCCATAGTAATGGTCTTCCTGTTTCTGTGAATGTAGCTGAAGTCATGAATGCACAATTGCCCTGTCAAATCCATTCCTGCTTGACATTTTTGACATTTATGCAGATTTTTTCCCATACTTTGGTCTTTCTGCTGGTCAAGAAGTTTAGAATGTAGCTAATAACACCTTGCATGTGGGATTGGGGAAAGCATCTGATATAGCAAAGATTTAGATGGCGGAAAAGCCCCTGGGAAGGACACCATTACCCCTGAAATAATTAAGAGTGCTAAGCCTGCTATACTGTCAGCACTCTATGAACTGCTTTGCCTGTGCTGGGATGGGGGAACAGTACCACAGGACATGCGCAATGACAATATCATCACCCTCTATAAAAACAAAGGTGACTGCGGTGACTGCAACAACTACAGTGGAATCTCCCTGCTCAGCATAGTGGGGAAAGTCTTCGCTCATTTTGCTTTAAACAGGCTCCAGAAGCTGGCCGAGTGTCTACCCTGAGGCACAGTGTGGCTTTCGAGCAGAGAGATCGACCATTGACATGCTGTTCTCCCTTCGTCAGCTACAGGAGAAATGCCGCGAACAACAGATGCCCCTCTACGTTGCTTTCATTGATCTCAGCAAAGCCTTTGACCTAGTCAGCAGACGTGGTCTCTTCAGACTACTAGAAAAGATCGGATGTCCACCAAAGCTACTAAGTATCATCACCATATTCCATGACAATATGAAAGGCACAATTCAGCATAGCGGCGCCTCATCAGACCCCTTTCCTATCCTGAGTGGCGTGAAACAGGGCTGTGTTCTCGCACCTACACTGTTTGGGATTTTCTTCTCCCTGCTGCTCTCACATGTGTTCAAGTCTTCAGAAGAAGGAATTTTCCTCCACGCAAGATCAGGTGGCAGGTTGTTCAACCTTGCCCACCTAAGAGCGAAGACCAAAGTACGGAAAGTCCTCATCAGGGAACTTCTCTGATGCCGCATTAACATCTCACACTGAAGAGTGTCTGCAGAATCTCATCGATTAGGTTTGCGGCTGCCTGCAACGAATTTGGCCTAACCATCAGCCTCAAGAAAGCGAACATCATGGGATAGGACGTCAGAAATGCTCCATCCATCAATATCGGCGACCACGCTCTGGAAGTGGTTTAAGAGTTCACCTACCTAGGCTCAACTATCACCAGTAACCTGTCTCTCTATGCAGAATTAAACAAGCGCGTGGGAAAGGCTTCCACTGCTATGTCCAGACTGGCCAAGAGAGTGTGGGAAAATGGCGCACTGACACTGAACGCAAAAGTCCGAGTGTATCAAGCCTGTGTCCTCAGTACCTTGCTCTACAGCAGCGAGGCCTGGACAACGTATGTCAGCCAAGAGTGACGTCTCAATTCATTCCATCTTCGCTGCCTCCGGAGAATCCTTGGCATCAGGTGGCAGGACCGTATCTCCAACACAGAAGTCCTCGAGGCGGCCAACATCCCCAGCTTATACATCCTACTGAGTCAGCGGCGCTGGAGATGGCTTGTCCATGTGAGCCGCATGGAAGATGACAGGATCCCCAAGGACACATTGTACAGCGAGCTCGCCACTGGTATCAGACCCACCGGCCGTCCATGTCTCCGCTTTAAAGACGTCTGGAAACGTGACATGAAGTCCTGTGACATTGATCACAAGTCGTGGGAGTCAGTTGCCAGCGATCGCCAGAGCTGGCGGGCAGCCATAAAGGCTGGGCTAAAGTGTGGCGAGTCGAAGAGACTTAGCAGTTGGCAGGAAAAAAGACAGAGGCGCAAGGGGAGAGCCAACCTTGAAACAGCCCTGACAACCAATTTTACCTGCAGCACCTGTGGAAGAGCCTGTCACTCTAGTATTGGCCTTTATAGCCACTCCAGGCGCTGCTGCACAAACCACTGACCACCTCCAGGCGCTTACCCATTGTCTCCCGAGACAAGGAGGCCAAAGAAGAACAAGAAGAAAGAGGATGGTAGATTCTTCAGTTTTTCCCCAATCTGGAGAATGATGGCAATTTTCTTTTTGCTGTGGAGCTGTTATTTAAACAGAATGAATTAATCTAACATTTCATCTCAATGTATCTTTGTCAGACAGAAGGAACAAGCATAAAAGGCTTTCAGACATTTCGTCCAAACCAGTTCTATACTTGATATGTGATGTTTCAAAATGTTCCAGATACCTGTTTTATCAGGATAGTTAAGCAATAAGTCCTTTTTGTTCTCATAAAGGACATTTGTTACTTTGAGCTTCACCTTCTGTTAAACTGAATAGCTGATGACTTTAAGCACAACAAAAGGCAAGAATTCCTTTTAGCAATGCAATCTAATACCCAGATTTTTATGGCTACAATTAAATTACAACATGGAAATGTTAGGGGAGGTGGTGGCGTGGTGCTCATGTCACTGGACCAGTAATCTAGAGCCCAGGTTAATGCTCCAGTGACATGGGTTCGAATCCTACCATGGCAGATGGTGAAATTGGAACTCAATAAATCTTGAACGACCACCATTGCTGTTTGTTGTAAAAACCCATTAATCTCCTTTTAGGGAAAGAAATCTGCCATCCTTACCTGGTCTGGCCTACATGTGACTCCAGACCCATAGCAATGTGGTTGACTCTTAAATGCACTCTGAAATGGCCTAGCAAGCCATTCTGTTCAAGGGCAATTAGGAATGGGCAAGAAATGCTGGCCTAGCCAGTGACGTCCACAGCCCACAAACGACTTTTTAAAAAAAAAAACAGTCTACTTGGCGTAAACAGTCCCTGCTGCCATTTTCCTTCACATGAGCAGTAGTTCTAATTCCCATTAATTTGTTCTGTTCTCATGTCCATTCGTCGTTCTCTTCTTTCAGCTACCTGTCTAGCCCGTTCATAAATATTTACATAGTCACAATTGGTGACGCAGCAAATATAAAATTTGAAGCTCTTATTTCATTTGCTGATTCTTCTTTTTCTTTTGGGCCTCCTTATCTCGAGAGACAATGGATACGCGCCTGGAGGTGGTCAGTGGTTTGTGAAGCAGCGCCTGGAGTGGCTATAAAGGCCAATTTTGGAGTGACAGGCTCTTCCACAGGTGCTGCAGAGAAATTTGTTTGTTGGGGCTGTTGCACAGTTGGCTCTCCCCTTGCGCCTCTGTCTTTTTTCCTGCCAACTACTAAGTCTCTTCGACTCGCCACAATTTAGCCCTGTCTTTATGGCTGCCCGCCAGCTCTGGCGAATGCTGGCAACTGACTCCCACGACTTGTGATCAATGTCACACGATTTCATGTCGCGTTTGCAGACGTCTTTATAACGGAGACATGGACGGCCGGTGGGTCTGATACCAGTGGCGAGCTCGCTGTACAATGTGTCTTTGGGGATCCTGCCATCTTCCATGCGGCTCACATGGCCAAGCCATCTCAAGCGCCGCTGACTCAGTAGTGTGTATAAGCTGGGGGTGTTGGCCGCTTCAAGGACTTCTGTGTTGGAGATATAGTCCTGCCACCTGATGCCAAGTATTCTCCGAAGGCAGCGAAGATGGAATGAATTGAGACGTCGCTCTTGGCAGGCATACGTTGTCCAGGCCTCGCTGCCGTAGAGCAAGGTACTGAGGACACAGGCCTGATACACTCGGACTTTTGTGTTCCGTGTCAGTGCGCCATTTTCCCACACTCTCTTGGCCAGTCTGGACATAGCAGTGGAAGCCTTACCCATGCGCTTGTTGATTTCTGCATCTAGAGACAGGTTACTGGTGATAGTTGAGCCTAGGTAGGTGAACTCTTGAACCACTTCCAGAGCGTGGTCAGTTCATGGCTAATTCCTTTAATAACCAAAGGTTTGTGCAGCTAACATCCCATTGAATCGTCTGGGTGCAATATCAAATGTCTCTCTATTTTCTTACTACCTCTTTCAAAAAAGAACAGTCTGTATAGAGTTATATACAGTGACAGGAGGCAAAGCTTTTCTTACTCAGTGAGCAACTAGGATCTGGAATGCACTGCTTGAGAGTGTGGTAGAGACAGATTCAATCGAGGCTTTCAAAAGGGCTTGGTAATTATCTGAAGAAAAAATATTTGCAGGGCTGTGGGGAAAAGGTGGGTGGGGGGGGGGGGCGGGGAGTGGGACTAGATGAGTTACTCTTGCAGAGAGCACTGACATAATGGGCTGAATGTCGTCCTCCTGTGCTGTAACAGTGTTGAATTTCATGTTGCCATTGGTTCTTTTGCCACTCACTTTAAATTGGTGTCCTCTGGCTCCTGACCCTTCGCCAATGGGAACCATTGCTCTCTAGCAACTCTGTCCAGACCCCTCGTGATTTTGAACACCTCGATCAAATTGCCTCTCAACCTTCTCTCTAAGGAGAACAACCCCAGCTTCTCCAATCTCTCCATCTAACTGAAGTCCCTCATCCCTATAACAATTCTCAAATATTTTCTGTACTGTGACAGAAGTTACACCTGCTAAATGGAAAAATTAATTTTGTCATATTAGACACTACCTTTTCACTGGACATTGCACATAACTTGTTTAAAAAAGCAACAGAGCTAAACAGCTGATCACATATTTGCATTTTGAGAGACAGTTGAATAGAGAGACAATAGGAGTGCTCACTGACTCAATTAACGAGATTGCTCTGGGCAATAGTGATAATCAACATTCTTTGTGTAAGAGCCAGAACTGTACCGCCCCCCCCCCCCCTCCCCCGACCAAGTCTGGAAAGTTTTTTGAAATCAACAACCCTCCCAGAAGCTTCTGTTTCACACAGGGTTACATGATCTACCTGCTGGCCAGACTGGGTGTTTGTTTTTTTTTTAAAAATTGTGCCACACAGAAAGGAAGCAGACTGCAATTTGAATACCAAAGAGAAGGAAGCTATCTCGGTCTCTCTGTCTGCAGCAAAGTCCCAGGAAAACTACATTGGCGGTTTCTATGCTTCAAAACTACAGAAAAAGTTTATCTTCGGTGTTCTGGTCCCAGAGAAGCAAGTCTGAAATTGTGCACTGGGCCCCAGTGAGAATTCCAAGATCTCAACTTCAATCAAGGATGCTACATCAAAGACAAAGGACAGTACCTGTTTTCCATTTATTACGAACTCTACTTCCACACCCCACCCCAATTCTTTCTTCCCCTCCGTATCTATTTGTGCGTGTGTGTGTGCATGTGTTTCTCCTGTATGCATGCTAGCGTGGTTGCGTCCCGTACTTTAGTACTTTTTAACCAGGTTAGGGTGGTAAGGCTAATTCACTTACAACTTGTTTAAACCTAAAACCTGTCTGGTTCATTTGCAATTACAATTAGAGAGCAGTGAGCAAAGACTCACTGATGTGGTAAGCTAAAATCACTGTTTTAAAAGATAAACCCTGTTACGGCCAAACCAGGAAAGGGGCAAGAGGGGAGTCTGAGACCCCTTTGTCACCCTGTCGTAATAGCACCTTTTCTAAAGCCTTCAGATGTTTCCTAAAGTGTAGTGCCAAGAATTAGGCACAATACTTTAGTTGAGGCCGAACCACTCTTTTATAAAGATTCACTATAACTTCCTTGCCTTTATATTCTATGCCTCTATTTATAAAGTGTTACGACCAGTTGAGGAAGGCGTCTAGCGGTCTTTTACTCTTTTCACCTGGTCTTATTGTAACAGGGTTTAATTTTAAACAGTGTTTTTAGCTCCCCCTTGGTGAATCCTTGTTCACCACTTTCCAATTATAAGGCAAAGAAATGAGCACAAACAGGCTTTCTTAGGTTTAAAGAAGAAAAGTGAAATTTATTAAACCTTAAACTTAAACTCTAATACGGTTAACGCCTACGGATATACGACGCGCCCATGCTAGCATGCACACGTGATACACATGCAAATAGGGGCAGAAAAGAGAAGAAAAATAAAATGGAGAGGTTTGAGGCAATATCAGAAGAGTCTCTTGTTTACTGTGCTTCGAGCTCACTGTAGTCCTTGATTGTAGGTAGTCTTGCTTTTCATTGGGGACCAGTATTCTTCAACCTTGTTTGCTGTAGGAGACTTTTCTCTTTTGGGGTTCATGTGTCTTCAGTGGTTACTGAAGTTGAGAGTGGGATGAGAGCAGACAGGAGAGAGGTGTTCTCAGTCCAGGAGAAACAGCTTTGGGTTCAAATCTGTGGTAAGTTCAAAAAGCCAACAGCCAGCTAGTTATGTGGCTAAATTAGTCTGACCACTACTTTTGTTTTTTTGGAAAGCAAGGGCTAGGTCCCTTGTTCCAACACTGTCTCTGTTACTATGCAAATGTCTTTCCAGTCAGGGGCTTGCAATTTTAAGTTATAATGTTCATGTGGCGAAATAATGTGTGCCTCAGTCTTGGCAGATGAGGGGCTTGCCTGACAAAAGCCCAGTATCCCGTGTGCCATATTAACCACTTTCTCAACCTGCCCTGTCGCCTTAACGATTTGTGCACATATACCCCAGGTCTCCCTGTTCTTACACCCAGTTTAGAATTGTATCCTGTTATATTGTTCTTGTTCTTCCTACCAAAATATATCACTTCACACTTCTGTGCAATAAATTTCATCTACCTTGTGTCTGCATATTCCACCAGCTTATCTATGTCCTCTTGTCCTGGACCTTGGAATGTGCCAGTCTACAATACTTGGTCGTGGATAGCTCCTTGCACTGGAAGACCAAGACATACCAGAGATACTCTTTCACCGAATTGATGTTTGTCTCTGTGTGCCTCCCTGGCAACACTCTGTAGAGTACAGAGTCCCATGTTACAGTCCTGCTCGGAATGAATCTCAACAAAAATCACTACATCTCTTTCTAGATGTTCATTGCAGACGCACATCCTAGAAAGAGATGGATGATGGTCTCTTCCCCACTGCAGCTGCCTGGAGGGCAGCTTGTGGTGGCGCAGAGATGCTGGGTGAGCATGAAGAATCTGACTAGGTGAGCTCTTCTCACCACCAGTGCACAAGAGCAGGAGAAATGGGAGTAGACCATGTGGCCTAATGAGACTGCTGCGCCATTCAAAACGATTATGGCCGATCTTCGGATTCAATTCCACTTTTCCACTCACTCGCCAGACCCCTTGATTCCCGGAGAGACCAAAAAACTGTCCGTCCTAGCCTTAAATGTGTTCACGACGGAACATCCACAACCCTCCTGGGGTAGAGAATTCCAAAGATTCCCAACCTTTTGAGTGAAGTAATTTCTCCTCACCTCAGTCCTAAATGATCGGCCCCTTTATCCTGAGACTGTACCCCTGTGCTTTAGATTCCCCAACCAGCGGAAATAATTTTTGTCTACCCTATCCAGCCCCTTTAGAATCTTTTATGTGTCAATGAAATCACCTCTCATTCTTCTGAGCTCCAGGGAATACAGGCCCAATTTACTTATTCTGTCATCATGGGTCAATCCCCTCATCCCAGCGACCAATTTAGTGAACCTTCACTGTACTGCCTCCAGTGCAAGTATATCCTTTCTTAAATGTGGAGACTAAAACTGCACACAGTATTCCAGCTGTGGTCTCACCAAAACTCTGTACAATTGTAGCAATACTTCCTTATTCCTGTACTCCAATCCCCTCACAATAAAGGCCAACATGTCACTTGCATTCCTAATTGCTTGCTGTACCTGCATGTTAACTTTTTGTGTTCCTTGTACAAGCACACCCAAATCTCTTTGAACATCGACACTTACAAGTTGCAGACCTTTTTTAAAAAAAAAAATTCTGCTTTTCTATTCTTGCGACCAAAGTGCTTACCTTCATACTTCCTTGCATTATACTCCATCTGGCATCTTGTTGCCCACTCACTTAACCTGTCCATATCTCATTGCAGCCTCTCTATGCCCTCCCCACAGCTTACCTTTCCACCTACCTTTGTATCCAGGCAAACTTGGATACATTACTTTCTGTCTCTTCATCTAAGTCATTAATATAGATTGTAAATAGCTGAGACCCCAGCACTGATCTTTGCAGCCTATTTACTGCCTGCCAACTTGAAAATGACCCGTTTATGCCCACTCGTGGCTACCTGTCTGTTAACCAATCCTCTATCCATGCTAATATATTGCCCCCAACACCATAAGCCTTTATTTTGCCAATTAAACTTTTGTGTGGCACCTTTATTGAATGCCTTTTGGAAATCCAGGTATACTACATCTTCTGGTTCCCCTTTTCCTACGCTACTAGTTACATCCTCAAAAATACTCTAATAAATTTGTCAAGCAAGATTTCAGTTTTGTGAAACTGTGTTGACCTGTGCTTTGTTCAGACATCATTAATAATAGATTCCAGCATTTCCCCAACAACTGATAGGCTAACTGGCCGGTAGTTTCCTATTTTCTCTCTCCCTCCTTTCTTGAAAAGCGGTGTAACATTTGTAGAGTTACATCTTGTTGCTTGTTTGAAAGTTCTTGTAATGGGGCGTTCTGCCAAATGTCTGACAGTTTGTTCTGGGAACCATTTGACAGGATCCACCATCTCCTTTATCCACAGGGACTCTATGTTGTGTAGACCCCTGCCTGGTTTGACTTGTGGTTAAAGGTGTTTTTCTGCACAAACATTTTAACGACAGATTAGTGGTACGGCATGGCCCAACTGAATGGAGCATTCTGTGGCAATGTGGTCAGACCCACCCTTCGCAATACAGGAGACGCACAGAACCTCAGTGCATTGTGTCACTTGATGTTTGCATATTGAGGGTCTATGCACAGCTTGATGCAGCTGCACACAGAACTGGCCATCAGGATGAGGGTAACGTTGGAAGGTTTTCTTTTCCCCATTTATCTGAAGATGTGTACATTGTCTCCCTGCGGACATGGTTCATTTTGATCTCCAGATAGAGCGGAAGATTGCTCAGCTGATTATCGTTGCACAGGAATGGGCCAGACTTACGTCATCTACAACACTGAGAGCACCTGATCACCAGGTTCCTAACCTACAATTGAGAGGCAGCATTGCTCCCACATTCCTAGTTTCTGCTTTACTTTAGCTATAGGCTCCTCCTAGTTCTTGGTGCCCACCCTGGCCCCTCTGAACTATATTCCCAGCACTGTCAGGTAATCTGACCTGATGGTGAAGGGGACAAAAGGTCAGTTGTCTCGGTTGCCAAAGAACTTTTGCTGCAATTTACTCTGGCCCCAAGACCAGTTCAAACTCGTCATGGACGCTCAATAATCTGCAGACTGACAACTGACCCAAGCAGAAGATGGCAACTTCATTCACACGCAGAGAGCTCATAACCTGAGCATCTCTGTTGCCTGGGACTATCACCCCTCTTATGCCCATATCCTTCCTGATGGACTCGACAAAAATCTTGATATAGCAGACACCTCAACTAATGGGTATACATTAAAAGATCTTCTAGCACTGGTTAAGAGCAGAACGTTCTTCTGGTACTCTGGCTAACATTCCCCCTTTAGCTGACACCACCATAAGTATTAACTTATTATTCATATTATTATTTGTGGGAATGTAAACTCATGAGAGATATGATGAAGCACCATGTAAACATAAGTCTGGTTTATTATGTGCAGATGATGAAATGGTTGAGATTGAGCCCTTTGCTCCATTAGTGGACTGTTAAGTGTGCATTTTAGAGCAAATATCACAAGTGGATGGATGCACAATATTTGTCGTAACACCAGTATTAGGAAATTTGGATTCAGATTGGCTGACAGATGAAGTAATGGTGATGGATTGGTAGTATTTTTATGTGAACACTGATAAGAGAACACTAGTTGCAACAGATTGCTATTTAACAATTTGCATGGTGCCCAGCTTCGCAGTTCTGTTTGTCACCATTTGGATTTTTCAGGTAAGAACATATAAATGCTTTGCAGTTTTTTTTTAGATTAATTTCCATAAATACAAGAATCTGACTGCATTAATTCCAATTTTGTATAACCAATGTACAGCACAAGGCTTTGCATATTCTTCAGTCTAATAATAATTTGGTGTCTCTTTGCTGCTTCCTCTCATCTTTTTCTATGAAACGGTAAAGGTCTATATCAATGAATTAAAAAAAAAAGGCCATGATAATTTGCCAGAGGATGGATATATATATATATATATATATATATATATATTCCAATCAATACCACTTTGGCAGCTCAGCTGTCTCTTACTGGTTGCAAATGGAGTTATAATTGAAATAACTACCATTTTATGTACAGTGTAAGTAATAAATAAATCTCACCATAATTTTCTCCCTTGTCAAGGTCAATATTTAGAAATAAAGTCAACCCAGTTCATATTAATTTTATACCGTTTCTTAGTTCCTTTGACTCATTTTGAAGTGGTGTTTGATGTTTTAAGTGCCATTTTTTAAAAAAAAATGAAATTTGTTTAGTAGAGTTATGAAAAATCTTGAATAAAAGTTGAATTTCAGAAAGATGGTTGTTTATAATTTAAAAAATGTGATGGGAGAGTCTAAAGTGAAAATATGAAGTTTTATAATCTATAATTCGTGTTGCCTTTTCTGTCAATTTTGTATGTCTTGGATAAATTTACAGTAGTGATATTAAAGTTAATGATCCTTAACCATGAAAGCAATGAACATTAGTAGGGTGGAAAATTTAACATTTGGTATCCCCACAGACACCAGCTGTCAGGACAAAAATGAGCCCAAATTCAATCCATCAAATTGTTCTGTAATGGTTTTGCAGGTCAAGGAGGATATGCCTATCTAAAGGAATGGCTCTGGTGGGGAGGACTCTTATCGAGTAAGTGTTTTTTTTTTAATACACTTTTTTGATTTAACTTGAGCTTCAATCAATAGTGTTCTATAAACAAAGCATTGAAAAAAAGAAAAAGACGCATTTATAAAGCCCTCTTCACGACCACCGGATATCTCACAGCACTTTACAGCCAATTAAGTACTTTTGAAGTTTAGTCACTGTTGTAGGAAATGCAGCAGCCAATTTGCACACCGCAAGCTCCCACAAACAGCAATGTGATAATGACAAGATAATCTGTTTTTGTGATACTGATTGAGGGACAAATATTGGCCAGGACACGGGGGATAACTCCCCTGCTTATCTTTGAAATAGTGCCATGGGATCTTTTCCATCCACCCAAGCAGGCAGATGGGGCCTTGATTTATCATTTGATTTGAAAGACGGCACCTCCGACAGTGCAGCAGTCACTCAGTAATGCATTGGAGTGTCAGCCTTGATTTTTGTGCTCAAGCCTTGGAGTGGGACTAGACCCTTCTGACTCGGACAAAAGTGCTGTCAGCTGATCTGTGGCAAAGGTGAGTTTGTGGTTATACCAGGGTACAAGATTACTGTAGGTGATTTGTCTCATTTACAAGATTAATTGAAATGATTGCTTTTTATGGTGGTTTTGTTTCAGCTGTTTGCCAATACAGTTAATTCACTCAATCTTTAGCTGTTTTGAGCAGATTGCACATACATCACTCAGATATTCTGACTCTATTCCCCACACAAACAACAGAAACTTGCATTTCAATAGAACTTCCATTTTTTCCTCCTAGCTGCTTCCCACCCACTAAAAAGCTTGTGTGCTTTAGTCTTGCATCTTTCATCCTGTGAAACTGGGAGACAGCCTTCAGTCTCTCAAAAGGTGTAGGTTAAAATAGATTGTGATGTGCAGTTATTTTCTTCAGATTTTTTAATCCCAAAATTGGGATGTTGCTCTTGACCAATGACCTTTTGTTGTGACTAGGTGCGAAAAGTATATGGGGGGTCTTTTACTGTCTTCACCTGATCTTATTGTAACATGGTTTAATTTTAAACAGTGTTTTGAGCTCCCCCTTGGTGAATCTTTATTCACCACTTTCCAATGATAAGGCAAAGAAATGAGCACACCAGGTTTTCTTGGGTTTAAAGAAGAAAAGTGAAATTTATTAAACCTTAAACTTAAACTCTAATACAGTTAATGCATACAGATATATGATGCGCCCCATGCTAGCATGCACATTTGATACACATGCAAATAGGGACAGAAAAGAGCAGAAGAAAAATAGAGAGGTTTGAGGCAGTCTCTGAAGGAGGTTTCTTGTTACTGTTTGTGTTTCCAGCTCGCCGTAGAGTCTTTGATTGTAGACAGCTCTTGCTTTTTGTTGGGGCCCAGTGTTCTTAAACCTTGTTCACGCAGGAGAGTTTTCTCTCTCAGTTCATGTCTCTTCAATGGGTCTTCCATTCTGTCAGAAAGAGATGAGAGCAGACAGGAGAGAGGTGTTCTCAGTCCAGGAGCAAACAGCTTTGAATTTCTTTCAGCAAGCTCAAATTTAAACAGCCAGTTAGTCATGTGACTAAACTGGCCTGACCGAGTCTTCTGTGTATTGGAGAAGCAGGGACTGGGTCCTTTTGTCCCAATAATGTCTGCCAACATACAAATGTCTTTCCAGTCAGGGGCTTGGCAATTCCTTGTGATAGGCCCTCTTCTTCCCAGCCACAATTTTAAGTTTTAATGTTAATATGGCGAAATAATGTATGCCTCAGTCTTGGCAGGTGGGGGTCTGCATGATACCCTCTTGAGGGAGTATTTATAAAAACAATACCGTGTTTATTGGGAAAAATGTAATCCTAAAAGAGAAATGAGTTGGCACTGGTAATTTGTTCATAGGCTCAGCTGCAAGCAGTATTTAATGCAGTTTATAATGACTACAACCATTGACCAACTATATACTTTAAAGGAGATTTATCAATGAGAGCCATAAAAACTGACAAAACATTGTGGGAGGGAGGGAGGGATACTGAGCCACAAAATTGAAACTTAACACTCCGTATAGAAAGTATACCACCAGGTAGGACCTAACTGTTAGGTGGTTATCATTTGCATACAGATACCAATGCTGACCCAAGCAATGTAATGTGTGCTTTCACAGTTGGGATATTAGGAACAGTTTTCTAAATGTGCGCTCTTATAATGAAGTCTATCTTACCATGAGTTTGTATCGGGAGTTCGCCGATGTGTGGTATGATTTTTCCCCAATGTGCATCCTCTTAATTTCTTGAATATGTTCAGGATAGTTTTCTGCAACAATGGGCTGAATTTTGTGCCCACAGCTGGGTGGTGCCTGGCTGAAAAGGCGGGGGAATCCTGCCCCTGCCAGTTGGAGCCCCTGGAGTGATTTTACAGTGCCTGGTGCCGGGAACCCGTCCCTTTTAAAGACGGAGATCCCACCTCTATGAGCTGCCGGCCAATCAGATGGCTGGCAGCACGGCAGTATTGCTGGGCGTGGTGGCCACTGCTGGGACTACACCAGGCCTTGGACCCAGGCTCAGCGCTGGAGTCAGGATCCAAGGTGAGTGAGGTGGGATTGCCAGGGCCAGTCCCGCAGGCCCCGGAAAGCTGGGGAGGAGGGGTGGGCGTTCAGTGCAAGGGGAGGTTGGTTCAGGGAGCTGCAGATTTTCCTGGCGGGGGTCTTCCGTGGGCCACAGAGGAGGCCCCCCTTCATTTCTTCCTCCCCCAGTCCAGCCTGCAGGGATGTTGCTTCATTTTACTGGTCGACCTCCCTATGTGGTGGACCCCCCAACCCCCGCTGCTGGTTAAATCCCAATGGCAGCAGAAAGAGTCCCTTAAGTGGTGGTAAAAGGCCACTTAAGGGCCTCTATTGTCCTCTGGGTGGGAAGACTGTCTTTGGCCTATCCCGCCCTGACACAATTACATTGTGACGGGAGGAGACGGGCCCTCCACCCACCCCCCCCCCCCCTCCCCCAGGCCACCATCGCAATTCTATGGGTCACCCCCCCCCCCCCCCACAAAACCTCCGAACCCATCTCGGGGTCCTGTAAAATTCAGCCCAATATGTCCCAGAGCCAATGCAGGTGGGGGTCATGCCATATTAGATTTAGTAATGAGACTCAGTTAACAGCCTAGCGGTGCGTGAACATTTATCTAATAGCTGTCCTATTATAATTTGATAAAACCAAAATACTGCAAATGCTGGAAATCTGAAATAAAAACAAGAAATGCTGGAACCACTCAGCAGGTCTGGCAGCATCTGTGGAAAGAGAAGCAGAGTTAACGTTTTGGGTCAGTGACCCTTCTTCGGAACCGGAACAGTTCCGAAGAAGGGTCACTGACCCGAAACGTTAACTCTACTTTCCACAGATGCTGCCAGACCTGCTGAGTGGTTCCAGAATTTCTTGTTTTTATTATATATTATATTATATTATATATTATAATTTGAGTTCAACGTAGTGTTTGAACGGGAGAATTGCAAAGCAGCTACTAAGATTCCAGATTTAGGTAAGGTTGACTTCAGTGTGATGAGACAGAGACTGTCCACAGTAAACTAGGAAAATCTGTTTATGGGTAAAAGACAGAAGATCAGTAGGAGGTGTTCAAGAAAGAAGTTAATGTGATACAGAACCAGTTTAAATCCCTCTACTTGCCAACACCGGTAGTCATGGACAACTAAAGAGCTTTGAGACAACATAAAACTTTAAAAAAAAATACAAAAATGGAAAAAATAGCAGAGATCCTGGCAAATGGGAAAGATACAAAAACAGCAATGGGTAACAAAATGGTAAGAGCTACAGAAAGGGAGTATGAAAAGAAACTTCCAAGGGATATTGAAATCAATTTACAATTTTATAATTCTATTAGGAAAAAGTGGGTGGTCAGAAGCCATGTGGGTTCCTTGAAAACTGGTATGTGATACTGTCATTGAAAATAAGGAAATAGCAGACATGTTGAGTAATTACTTTGCATTGGTGTTGAATAAGGGACAGGGACTCGCCAAAATTAATGTAAGCAAAATAACAGTAATGGAGAAAATAATCTCACTAAAAGTGGCAGGACCAGATGGTTTCCATCCCAGGGTTTTAAGGAAGTAGGTGAGAGTATTGCAGATGCTCTAACTATAATCTTCCTAAGTGTTCTCCATTCTGGAAACGTTCCTTTAGATTGAAAAATTGTGCATATCGCTCCACTACTTCAGAAAGGTGAGAGGGAAACTAGGCAATTGTAGGCAAGTTGGCCCAACGTCTGTTTTTTTTATTATTAGAGATACAGCACTGAAACAGGCCCTTCGGCCCACCGAGTCTGTGCCGACCAACAACCACCCATTTATACTAACTCTACAGTAATCCCATATTCCCTATCACCTACCTACACTAGGGGCAATTTACAACGGCCAATTTACCTATCACCTGCAAGTCTTTTGGCTGTGGGAGGAAACCGGAGCACCCGGGGGAAACCCACGCAGACACAGGGAGAACTTGCAAACTCCACACAGGCAGTACCCAGAATCGAACCCGGGTCCCTGGAGCTGTGAGGCTGTGGTGCTAACCACTGCGCCGCCCTGTTGTTGGAAAATTACATGAGTCTATAATTAAATTTTCAGAGGATCAGAGAGAGCCAGCCAGATTTGTAAAAGGTAGGTTATGCTTGATGAATCTGTTTGAATTTTTTGAAGAGGTGACTAAAGTAGTGGACAGGGAAATGTCTATTTTTATGGGCTTCCAGAAGAAATTCGATAACACCTCATAAGACACTACTAAAGTTGAAGCTCATGGAATTGAAAGCAAATTATTGACCTGGTTAGGAAATTGGCTGATTGGCAGGAGTCGGAGAGTAGGGATAATGGGCAAGTACTCTAATTAGCAGGATGTCACTCGTCTTATCCCACAAGGATCTGTGTTGTGGCCTCAACCATTCACCATATTTATTTATATAATAGATGATGGGATCGAAGGCCTTATATCCACATTTGCCAATGACACAAAGATAGACAACATTGTAAGCTCTGTAGATGGAAGCATAAAATTACAAAGCTATTAATCGTTGAAGTGAATGGGCAAAACTGCAGGAAATGGATTTCGGTATAGGCCACTGTACTATCGAGGTCATCCACTTTGGACCCAAAAAGGATGGATCAGAGCACCTACTAAATGGTGAAAAGCTAGAAACAATGGAAATCCAAAGAGACTTGGGGGTTCCGGTATATAGATCATTAAAGTGATGGATATTGGGAAAAAATCAAGACTAATGGAATGCTGGCCTTTTTACCTGGAGGACTAGAATACAAGGAGGTAGAAGTTATACTGCAGCCATACAATGCCCAAGAGCACTCAAAAAGCTCCTTGCCATTCAAGGCAAAGCAGCCCGCTATATCGGCACCCTGTCCACCACCTTAAGCATTCACTCCCTCCACCGTCGGTACACAGAAGCAGCAGTGCATACCATAAGCAAGGTGCAATGCAGCAACTCGCCAAGGCCCCTTCGACAACATCTTCCAAACCTGCAATCTCTACCACCTGGAAGGACAAGGACAGCAGATGCATGGGAATGCCATCACCTGCAACATCCCCTCCCAAGTCACTCACCATCCTGACTTGGAACTAATATTGCCATTCCTTCACTGTCGCTGGGTCAAAAACCTGGAACTCCCCCCCTCACTGTGGGTGTACCTACACTACATGGACCGCAGTGGTTCAGAATGTTACCTGGACTCCCAAAGGTTAAATTACAGGAAGAGGTTTAAAAAAAAACTAGGGTTGTATTCCCTGGAATTTAGATGGTTAAGCAGTGATTTGATTGAAGTTTGCAAGATATTAAGGGGAACAGATAAGGTAGCTAGAGAGAAACTATTTCTGCTGGTTGGGGAGTCGGGGAATTTTCTAAAGTTACAGCCGGTTCTTTCAGGAGTGAAATTTGGAAACACTTCTACACACAAAGGATGGTAGAAATTTGGAACTCGCACAAATAACAATTGATGCTAGATCAGTTGTTAATTTTAAATTTGTGATTGGTTAACAAATAACTATCAAAGGTATTGAGGGCTATAGGGCAAAGATGGGTAAATGGAATTAGTTGGTAAATCAGCTGTGATCTCATTGAATGATGGAACAGGCTCAAGGGGCTAAATGGCATACTTCTGTTCCTATGTTCTTTTGATCAAGGCTCCACACAAGGAGCACACATTGTGAAAATCTGCCCTAGTATATCTCGCCCAATTTTTGACACTGTACAAAATGCAGCATCTCGTTTATCATTGGGAATGATTGAAGCATAAAATGTTCTTAAAAATGTGATGGCACTGTTTGCGCGTTTGCTTCAGGTTCTTGAGGTACATCGATAAAGAACATCAAAACAACATGCAACCATAGAAGTTTATAGCACAGAGGAGGCGGTTTGGCCTCCTAATTGCTAAAGCAATTAGAAACTAATACAGTTGCCCTGCATTCTCCCCATAGCTCAGCTGGCATATGCATCGAGCACTGGAACAAGTGTGTACTGTCAACCCCCTCTGATCTACAATGGACATCATATAAGCCAAAAGCAAGTGAGGGAACTATTGGTTCAGCAGTGCAAAACCTCCTTGGCTGATCAAAGCTCCAAATTCATCAAGGAGTTCAATGCATGGGTGTTTCAAAACCTCAGTCTACTTGTTCCATGGATCCTGAAGCTGAAGAATTTGACTTTTTTTCGGATCTTACAACCTGCAGTAAGACAATGTACTTGGAAACATTTTTGCATTACAACAGTGACAACACTTTTTATAAAAAAGAAGTACTCCATTAGTTATAAAGTGCTTTGAGATTTCCAGTGGTCAAAAGCGCTATATAATTGCAAGTCTTTTATAGGAACAGGAGTTAGACCATTCAACCCTTTGAGTCTGTTC